>NW_005871198.1:1904708-1924057 GCF_000147115.1 Myotis lucifugus
TTTTATGGATTGTGTTCTTCCTTTGTAAAGATGAAGAGTTCCCTTTTATCTGAGGATTAGACCCTTATCAGATAATAACATTGGCAAAATATGTTCTCCCATGCAATGGGCTTTCCTTGTTGTTTTGTTGATGGTTTCTTTTGCTGTATCGGTAAAGATATTGCTACAACATATGTCTGATATTTTGCTGCCTGTGGATTCTTCTAAGATTTTTATATTTTCCTGTCTTACCAGGTTTACTATTTTAAATGGCAATAGTGGTCTATAGTAGCTTTATTTAACAGTAAGGATATAAAACATAGGCAAGTATATTAAAGTGTATAAAATTATATAAAAATTATATAAAGTATATAAAAACCAAGTCCTTCCTAAAACAATAAACCAAACTTCCAATGCAACATTGTTCATATAAGAAATTATTTATGATGGCATTTTAATGGTTAAAGTTTTAGTGAAATGTGGTTAATTAATAGTGTCAGGAGATGCAGAACCACTGATTTCTTCCACCATTATAAGGAAATGTTTCGTAGATGTGTAGGAGGGATATTCATTTCATACTCACACATCCCACATCCCTTTGTTCTGATAATTATTAACACAAAGCCACAATGTTGACTTCTATCATAATACCAACTTGCAAACCCTCTTAACACAGTTTTATTTACTCTATTAAATTGGTTCTGCCATTAAGCAAACATCAAGTTTTTAGCTGGTATGTAAAACTGAATCTTTCTTTGTTGACCATTAAAACATTTAAATGGCATGTGCTTCAGGGTGTTTGTGAAATTAGGAATTTTCTAGTTTCTGGTCTTCCTACTATTTTAATCTGCTTTATTCACTCTCACACTCAGACTTTTTAACTCGTTGTGGCTTTCATAGCTTCCCCATACTCAGACTTTTCAAGACTTACCAACATAAACTGAAGTCTCTAGTGCATTTTTGTCTTTAAGCTTGACTTTCCAAATACCACTTAAATCCCCAACTTATAAGAAGAACTCTGTATTCTTAGAGGTAAGAGAGTTTCTATCTTAGTTCTTCTCAGTGTGGACATTTTTCTTCCTATCTAATGCCACTGTTTTACCGTCTTTATATTGATATTTTGGATGTGGAGTAAGCTAGTCTCTATGACCTTGAAAGATAATTTCCTATTAATGTTCAGATATACCTCTCTAAGTTATATCCAATATCTAAGTAGTTGAATCTACCTCTAGTAAAGCTGAAAACTTATTGTTTCATGTTTGCTATTTTTCCCTGCCTTCTAAAGAATAATCATACCTATTTATGAGGAGTAAAAATACAACTCTGTTAGCAACACCAATATGATATAGTGCTATAAACACTGTAATACAATAGCCAGCAAACTTTACAGGTGTAATTTCTTAAGTCCTCCAAACTATTTCAGATTATTTCATTTCATCATTTCATTTCACCCTCAAGTCCAGCAGTATAAAAATGGTCACCATAGTTGCAAAGTGACAAACTTAAGTAGATATTCATATTGTAGAATTAACTACCCTAATGTTCCTTGTCTAGATAATTCGTGGCCAGCTACTTGAACATATGCTTGTACATTTGATACTAAATATACCCAATGAAGATATAACCCATGCCAAAGCTTTGGGTTGACTGTGCTTTAAACTGCTAATGTAGAAAGACTACTACTATATTCAAAACAATTTACTGTTATTTTACAGTAAAGCTAAGATATAATTCAACATTCAGTAAGAATCTACTAAGTAACAAAAACCGGGTTACTAACAGTGTGAGTGAGGTCAAGTATAAATATATAGCTAAGAGATATTGCTTCTCTAGGAACTCATAATAAAATCTAAAATATACATACTATCAGTGGTTAGAAAATAATGCCCTACCAGCAGGCTGTGATCATGATCACATAGGGTCTATAATGGAGATACATGCAAAGTTCTATTAAAGCACGGAAGAGGGAATTAATTCTCACTCAGGTGTGGGGCTCAAGGAAGGCTTTGGCTAGGAATATGAGCAGAATCTTTAGGATTGATTGATAAGCTGAACCTTCAGGATCAATTGATATTCATTTACAAACTGATGAGGAAATAAAGAGACAAGTGGCCTGGTATAGCTAAAGAAGAGGTGGAGAGTTTAGGAAATGGGTGCATCTTGAGTAAAAAAAAAAACCAAACCTCTAAATGATGTGTTTCCTCTGTCCTGACTGCCATACAGTTTTAACTTTGTAGAGAAAATAGAAGAAAATCTATTGAACCAATTGTTTTGGCTCTTCTTATGTGATTACAGTATTACTTATATGAATTGTCAAATAAGGGATGAGCTCATA
Organism: Myotis lucifugus; assembly: GCF_000147115.1. Lineage (NCBI taxonomy): Eukaryota > Metazoa > Chordata > Mammalia > Chiroptera > Vespertilionidae > Myotis > Myotis lucifugus. The sequence goes on from NW_005871198.1 coordinate 1,907,023, forward strand.
AAAGGATATTAATGTGTCATTTCTGTTGAGCAAAGTAGCATTAGAGAAGGTGATTTCAAAAGCACAGGGCTCTTTCATTGCAGCCTTCAGGGGCGATGTTTGATCACTGAAAACAGGCTGCTTTGTTCCAGCTTTCTCTGATGTTTGGCATTATCCAGAATACATATGCTCTCACTTGGAAAGAATCATCTGTAAAGATTTAATAGATTTGCATATTCAAAGTGCATGTCCTCAAAATGAAATAAAAACAATTTTAATATCTTTGTCTATATATATACAAACACTTAGTTCAGACACACATCTCAGCAAATTTTTAACAGGCATTTATACATATTATGTGTGCTTTTCCTGAGATTATGAAAGTTGGCTATTTTTAAAGTTAACCATTTTATATTTTTACTGAGAAAAAATATATTTTAAGAGACATCATATTGATGATATAGTACCAGATCCCCTTTAAGTTTCAGGTATGTTCTTGTCACCTATCATGAACATAACTTTCTAGTGTTGGGCAAATTAGAAATTGCAAAGAATCAAAGATAAATATTAAAGATTAGTATTTTCATGAGCTTCTACTTTTTTTTATGACTGAAAGAAGTGATTTTTTTTCTAAAGGGGAGACATACTTGGAAAGAGACCTAACAAGTCAGAAATTTTTTGTATGTTGTGTATTGATAAAACTCTCAGAATTTTCTCCTCACAGGATTCTCTGGCTTCTGTTTCCTATGAATTGTTATGTAATCTCACGTGAATTCATCTTTTAATTTTGAATTCCCATGGAGTCTTTGAAAAGGATGGCATTCCAAATCAGTCAGTTTGATATACATTAGATCCACAATCAGACATTCATTGCATTGAAATTAAGACCAAAAGACTTCAGGTAAAATGAAATAGGTTACATTATGTCCTATTTTATTTTTAATAATATATTTTTATTGATTTCAGAGAGCAAGGGAGGGAGAGAGCAATAGAAACATCAAAGATGAAAGAGAATCATTGATCAGCTGCCTTTTGCATGCCCCTGCTGGGGATCAAGCCTGCAGCCTGGGCATGTGCCCTTGACTAGAATCAAACCTGGGACCCTTCAGTCCGCAGGCTGACATTCTATCCACAGAGCCAAACCAGCTAGGGCACACTATGTTCTATTTTATGTGACAAGGAAAAGTCTTACCATATCACTTTCCTACTTAAAATCTTTTCCTTGTTTCCATTTTTAACGTCCTTCACCTTAATGGCACTGAATGCTTCCTCTACAGGACATGTTCTTCCTTCCCTGGTTAGTTCTCCAACAATCTCAGGACAGAGACTATTTCCGTTATACACTTTCCAAATGTTAATGTGCTTATGAATCATCTGAGGGTCTTGTTAAAAATGCAGGTTCTGATTCAGCAGGCTTGGGGTCTGGCCAAGATTCTGAGTTCCCATGTGGTGCCATAGACTAGATTTTGGAGAGCAAGCACCTAGATACATATGACTGCTCATTAAATTGACATTAGTTCCTAGACCCTGATAACTGAAAATGTAGATTCTTTTATTTGAGATTGCTTCAGGTTTTTATTGGCCTTTTTGTTTATTGATTATTTCATAAAGATGCTGCATGATCTAGACTCTCTCTACTTCTCTAGTCTTCTTTCTTACCACTTCCCATTTTTTATATTTGAGACGTAACTAGCTACTTGAAATTTCCAGAATGTATCATATCGCAGTGCCCTTTCAAATACTATTTCCTCTGCCTGTCCTGATATCTTGTGAGGCTTTCTTTAAAACAGCTCAGCTGTTATCTCCTCCAGGAATCCTTCCCTAATCTCTTTCCCATGTAATTTCTTAATTAAATACCTCCAATATCTTCCCACAATGCCCTGAATTTATTATATCTGTCTAATTATCTGTTGCAATATCTGCTTATTTGTTCCCTTCAAAACAGTGCTTCTGTGGGGGAAGAGAGATTATGCATTTTACCTTAGATGCCCATTGTCAATCACAATGCCCGATGCGTAGTAGGTTTTAATGAAATAAGTTAAATAAATGAAGAAGAAAAGTTGATGTGTTATAGTTATGTAATAATATAATGCAATATTTTCTTTCATAAAGCTTAAGATTGAATTGGGAGTAATAAAAACTAAAGTCATAAAAAGTTAAGTACAGGATGAGATAATACTGAAGATGTAAAATGTTAGTATGTAGTAAATTGCCAAATGAGGATCATAGAAATTAACTATTCTGAATTCATTGGAAGAAAATGCCACTGTGGATTTATCATTATTTTTAATATCCCATATTGTTCTACAAAGGATTTGTGATGGCTGACACTATGTATTGGAGTTAATGAAAAGTATGAACATGTAGTTAAGGGAGGAGTATAAAAAATAGAGGAGTTAGGGAAATATATACTAAACTTGAGGATCAGATACACTAGCATGCTTGCAAAAATAGTTCTCACTACATAATGAACAGTAGGTTTGGTGTGCTGGACTTTCATTTTCACTCTCTACTTGGGAGGTGACTTCTGTGTGGGCATCGGCCCCTCCCTTGTCCTCCGCCTTCTGATTGAATTTGGCCAGTGAGGTGACCTGGCAGAGGATCAAATGGAGGGAGAACAGTGAGATCAGGATTTTTATTTTCTTGTGTTGCCTAGAACTGACTGTGCCTCTGTGTAAATTGCCCCTTTATTAAAACCTTCATAAATTATTTTAATTTGAGTGTTGCTCTGATTTCCATTGCGATTCTGATACAATCGCAGTTGTTTAAAGCTAGATTGCATGTCAGTCTTCTTTTTTATCGTAACTGTTAATGCTATAAAAATGTTTTAGGTGCCTGCTATATAGCAGGCAAGATTCTAGAGAAGGGGTTTCAATAGAAAAAAATTAAGAAGATAAAAACAAACCTAAAATGCTGTGTTTATACTGTTCACATTTTGTGTGATAAAAATGAAATAAATCATGAGAGGTAAGGAAAAAATTATATGTTTTAAGCCTTACAGTTTGTTAATGTTTATTTACATCAACCTTTAATTTATTTACTGTTTAACTGTAAATCGATAATATCCCAGAGATGTAGTTTTTGTGTTGTTCTCTTTTTAATAGGGATAGATTAGTCATAATTTTTTTTTCTCTTCTGTTTTCTGATGCTCATCTTCTGGTCATTTGACTGCATGTTCTTCTTCCATGAGGAGATATAAAAGGAAAATAAATGAGTGGAAAGCTTAGCTTTAGCATCTATGCTAATTAGACTAGGAGACCTTCTGGACATCCTTCCAGACAAAGCCATGGTGGCGGGTCCGAGGCAGAGGTGGTGAGGAGTGATCAGGCTGGCAGGGGAGGGCAGTTGGGGATGATCAGGCCGGCAGGGGAGGGCAGTTGGGGGCGAGCAGGCCAGTGGGGGGGCCGGGGGGAGAGCGGGAATTGGGGGTGAGCAGGAGGTGAGGGGACAGTTGGGGGCGAGCAGGCTGGCGGGGGGGGGGCAATTAGAGGTGATCAGACTGGAAGGGGGGAGCAGTTGGGGCTGGTGGGGCAGAGGGGTTAGGGGCTATCAGGCAGGCAGGCAGGTGAGTGGTTAGGAGCCAGCAGTTCCGGATAGTGAGAGGGATGTCCGACTGCCAGTTTAGGCCCCAATCCCTATCCCCTGAAAAGTCCCAGATTGGAGAGGGTGCAGGCCAGGCTGAGGGACACCCCTCCCGTGCACGAATTTCGTGCACTGGGCCACTAGTCCTATATAATAAAAGGGTAATATGCAAATCGATGAATGGAGGAACGACCAGTCGCTATGACGTGCACTGACCACCAGGGTGCAGATGCTCAATACAGGGGCTGCCCCCAGGGGGAGCGCTGCTCAGCCAGAAGCTAGGCTCATGGCTGGCGAGCACAGCGGAGGTGGCTGGAGCCTCTCTAGCTTCCTTGGCCGCTCTAAGGATGTCCAACTGATGGCTTAGGCCTGCTCCATGGGACATCCTAAGCCAGTGATGGCGAACCTATGACACGCGTGTCAGAGGTGACATGCGAACTCATTTTTTTGGTTGATTTTTCTTTGTTAAATGGCATTTAGATATATAAAATAAATATCAAAAATATAAGTCTTTGTTTTACTATGGTTGCAAATATCAAAAATTTCTATATGTGACATGGCACCAGAGTTAAGTTAGAGTTTTTCAAAATTCTGACACACTGAGCTCAAAAGGTTCGCCATCACTGTCCTAAGCCATCAGTCGGACATTCCTCAAGGGCTCCCAGACTGTGAGAGGGTGTAGGCCAGGCTGAGAGACCCCCCGGGTGCATGAATTTTGTGCACCGGGCCTCTAGTCTATGATAAAAAGTTTGTTAGGAAGGAGACTGAAATCCTGAACTAAAATGAAGCTTTCCAGTTTATCTGGACTGGTCTGCTTGTCAAAAATGAAGAGACAAAAATGGGCATAAGTCTTATATTCATAATGATGAAGAGAACCAGGTCTAAGAAATAGAAATGATGCTCTTGCTATAAAGCCCCAGTGTGCAGATACTCTGTCTTTGGATCTTAGATTATATTACAACCTTTTTTGCAGTACTTACTTAGATCATTGTTGACTCAGATAAGCTTAATTCTGTGACCCTGCAGAAACAGATCATAAATCCCAATAGAGAAAGACATGTTTGTAGTTTGACCTTGAAACGATGAGCTAAAGGTGCTGAGGAAACCATAAATTCAATTTACAATAACAAAAATAAGATTCTTTCTACCTTGCCCAGTGAATAAAGTGAAAATCTAATATTTTTCCTGGTACATGCTGTACATTTTGCCAGGCTTGATTAAAGTCCTCTTTAGTAGGTAGCTAAGAGAGGAACTGAATAAAAACACGTAATATAAGGCTTTTGACTCCTACCTTGTTCTTCAAGACTTTATTCTTTTTTAAGAGCTGCTTTCACTCTTTTTTTTTTCAGGTTCTGTTTATGAAATGTTTGGAAATGAATGCTGTTTGTCAACAGGAGAGGTGATTAAAATTACTGGCCTCAAAATTAAGAAGATCATAGCTGAAATTTGTGAGCACAGTGAAGGTGGTGAATCACCACAACCATTTGAATTGCCTATGAATTTTCCAGGTACAGTATATTGCAACCATTTCTCACTCGTAAAACTGCATTGCTAATAGATATATACATCTATACAATTGCAAACAATGAAAATGTGGTAGTGTTTTTTATTCACTTTAGGGCAGTGGGTGAAAGAATCATAATTCTTATAGTTCAATGATTTTAAGGACTAATATAAGGCAAATATTTTCTTACCCTTTTAAATAAACATCCTTTACTTAGGACTAAATTTTTTCTGTTAATAAATATTTAGTGATTTTCAACTATAAGCAACACTGGCTATATTACATAGTTAAAATAAAGAATTCAAAGATATATTTTCATAAGTCATGTAGAACACTATAAATATGCAGGGGTGGGCACGAGTAGGTCTATAATTGTGAGTATGTGAAACAGGGTTTATTCTTGTATTATTATTTATTATTATATTATTTCCATATGAATAACTATAAACCTACTTTTGCCCACTGCTGTACATTAAACACATTAACCCTCTTTATTCCCATTGCCATTATTCTAGCTCTCTGGATCACTGCTAAACTCCCCTGCTGATCTTACTGGCAAGTCTAGCTGCTTTTCTTTGTCTAGTTAATTCTACTCAGCCTTACAAAATTACTCTAAATATCATGTCTTCTGGAAGATTTTTTCTGACCATCTAATCTAAGCTAGAAATCCCTCTTTTATCTTCTCTTAGTGTATTGAGCACCAGAGCATTCACCTTATTTTTAAAGTATTGATGATTTTCTCTTTTGTATTATTCTCTAGACCAGTGGTTCTCAACCTTGGCTGCTCATTAGAATCACCTGGGAATCTTTTTAAAATCCTGATTTCTGGGCCTCATCCTTCAGAAATTGTGTTTCTTTGTTATGGGGTGGGGCCACAACATTAGTAACAAAGAAACAGAATTTCCGGAAGATGAGGCAAACAGGTGTTCAGCAGAATTTGGCCTGTGAATCATAGTTTGCTGACCTCAGCTCTAAAGTAAAATTCCTTCACAGATAAAATATTGCATAAGGGACTTTGTCTTTCTAGTAACAAGCACATTTTCTGGCACAGAGAATGTGCTCAATAATTGTATATTGAATGAATGATGAGTGGGAGAAAAAACTAATAAAAATTTACAATTTAATGTGATTCATGGTATAATGGAGGTATGTATAGGTGTTATGAGAGTCTTGATAAGTAACATTTAACACCAGTTGGTCATGTTTCAAAACATGGATTTCTGAGTCATTATATTTGAATCTCAGCTCTGCCGTTGTTAGTTGTGTAACCTTGCCAAGTTATGTAGCCTCCTTTTATGTAAACTGATAATAATCCTGCTACCTATCTTTTAGTGTTGTTAGGAGGGTTAAGTATTGAAATATATTTAAAGTGCTTAGAATGGTGCTTATCACTTAGCAAGGGCTATAAAAAAATGTTAGCTTTTATTACAATTATTTACATTGTTATCATCAGTGGAGTCAGGCAAAGCTTTTTCAAGAATGTTATACTTGAGCTGAGGTTTGAATAAAAATGAGTTAACTCTATGAGGAGAGGATTCTTCTAAGTGCTCCAGTATTCCAACCCTTTTCAACTGAAATCTTTCTCACAGAATGATTCTAATTATTCCTTCCTCAGCCCATCCTTCATATCAATGATTCTCAAACTTGGCTGCACATTGGAATTGCCAAGGGAACTTTAAAAAATGTTGATGCTCAGGCCACTTGCCTGAGATGTTCTGATTTATTTGGTCTGGGATAAAGTCTGGTCATCAAGGTTTTCTAAAGCTCCCAGAGTGGTGATAATGAGCAGCCAAGTTTGAGAACCATTGCTTTACAACAGCGGTTCTCAACCTGTGGGTCGCGAACCCTTTGGCGGTCGAATGACCCTTTCACAGGGGTTGCCTAAGACCATCCTGCATATCAGATATTTACATTACGATTCATAACAGTAGCAACATTACAATTATGAAGTAGCAACGAAAATAATTTTATGGTTGGGTCACAACATGAGGAACTGTATTTAAAGGGCCAGAAGGTTGAGAACCACTGCTTTAGAAGAAGCTTTTCCTAAGTACTCTAATTGATGTGTCAACTCTCCTTTTAAATCACTATAGGCTTTCATGCCTTAATCATTGCATTTACAACGTTTTGTATATAATTGAAGTTATTTGTGTACTTGTCTTATAAGCACCATCTGCTTAATAGATCATAAGGTTGCTGGGGAAGGAATCTGAATCTCAGTTATTGCTGTAATCCCCACAGTGTTTAGAAGATGTATATAATCAATATTTAGTAAGTCAAAATTACTAGAATCTTCTGGTAGAAGGAACATTTCTTATTATAGTAGTTAAAACACAGCTTTTTGACTTATAATTTAACTTGGGGAATTGCTGCTTAGAATATCCCATTGAGCTTTCGGTAAACATAATCATCTTACATCAATTGAGCAATGATTTAAAAATGTATGTACAAAGCTAGTTTTATTGTAAGGATCAGGATTAAGTAATTGGTGATGATCAGGAAATTGTTTTTACCTCTCTCAAAACAAATTATCCTTCTAGGTAATGATGAAAAGGATCCCCGATATAGAAATAATTCATCTATATCAGCACTAGGTAAAAACCAAGGACACTAATAAATTTCAATAGAGAAATGTCTTTATTTATACTCTACTCAGAAGTTTCAATTTCAAGTTCCAGTTAGATTATAAACTCAAAAAGTTCAATATATTTTTAAATACCCTTTTTTAATTGGGAATTTTCCATAAATTTATTTTTTACTGATTCTTAATTTCATTCTATTGTGGTCAGAAGACACACTTTATTTAATTTCAGTTCTTGTAAATTTATTGAGATTTGTTTTATGGCCTAACATATGAACTAGCCTAATGAATATGCCATGTGCACTTAAGAAGAATGTGGATTCTGCTATTGCTGGGTGGAGTATTCTACAGATGTCTATTGGTTTATAGTATTGTCAAGTCTTATGATTTTTTTTGTAAAATCTCTATCAAGATCTACCCATTATAGAAAGTGGAGTTTTGAAATTTCAAACTATTGTAATTGAATTATTAATATTTCTTTTCAAAACTGCAGCTCTAGTTTCATGTATTTGGAGGCTTTGATATAAGGTCGTTATGTGTTTTGTAATAGTTATTTGTTCTTAATGGAGTGACCCTTTAATCCATTTTGAGTTAACTTTTGTGAAGTGTATAAGGTCTGTGTCTAGATGCCCTGGTCAGAGTGGGTGCAGGAGGCACTCAATCAATGTGTCTCTCTCACATCAGTGTTTCTGTGTGTCTCTCCCCCTCCCTTTTACCCTCTCTAAAAAAAATCAGTGGAAAAATATCCTCAGGTGAGGATTAACAACAACAAATTTAGAAAAAAGAAATATGATAGAGCTTTAGAGATGAACCATTCTTTACTATCCTACACTCTACTTTTCCCTTGTGATACATTCAAATGAGAATCTTTTTTTAAAAAATATATTTTATTGATTTTTTACAGACAGGAAGGGAGAGGGATAGAGAGTTAGAAACATCAATGAGAGAGAAACATTGATCAGCTGCCTCCTGCACACTCCCTACTGGGGATGTGCCCGAAACAAAGGTACATGCACTTGACCGGAATCGAACCTGGGACCCTTGAGTCCGCAGGCCGACGCTCTATCCACTGAGACAAACCAGTTAGGGCTCAAATGAGAATCTTGATAATGCGCCAGACGCTGTTCGAAGTGTTCCAGAGAAAGCATTGTGATAGGAGATGACAGCTCCAGGCATGGTATTGCCCCTGAAGACCTTCCAGTGGGACACAATGTGGGTGAGGAAGACAAGGATATTGATGATCTTGACCCTGTATAGGCCTAGGCTAGTGTGTGTGTTTGTCCCTTAGTTTTTAATAAAAAAGTTTAAAAAGTAAATAAAAAATTAAATAGAAAAGCTTATAGAATAAGGCTATAGAGAAAAATATTTGTGTCAGCTATGCAATGTGTTTGTGTTTTAAGCTAAGTGTTACTATACAAGAGTCTAAGAGTTAAAAAATTAAAAGGATTCTAAAATAACAAAAAAGTTACAGTAAGGTAAGGCTGTTTATTATCGAAGAAAAATGTTTTAATAAATTTAACATAGCCTAAGTGCACAGTGTTTATAAAGTCCACAGTAATGTACAGTAATGTCCTAGGCCTTCACATTCACTCATCACTCACTGAGTCCCCCTGAGCAACTTTCAATCCTGTGAGCTCCATTCATGGTAAATGCCCTTTACAGGTGTGCCATTTATTTTTGTCTTTTATGCTGTATTTTTACTGTACCTTTTCTGTGTTTAGGATATGTTTAGATACGCAAAATTAGATTAATAATAGAATTATTTTTTCAAGAAATTGTTTGACTAGAATTAATAAAACCTGCTTCTTTGTGCCTGGGTATCAAAATGCCTAATACGTAAACATTTTTCAAGATAAATCTCCCTGTTGTTTTATTTAGGAAGCTATATACTTAATTGATAGAAAGCATAATATTGCATTCAATGGTCATTCAGTGTATGTTTTATCTACCACTGAAATGACTAAATTTTTTAGTGTTAGCCATTTTATGATTGCATCTAATTTTTTAGAAGCTGACTAAAATATCAGCTTATAAATTTCTTTTAGAAATTACCTGTTAGCAAAATTGTTTTGCAAAACTATATTTAAAATATATTTAGTAGCTTTATAGTGCATAACCTTTTCAGCTCCTGTGTTTTGAATGACTTTTGTTAAAAGAAGCAAGATAAAAAGCAGAATTTGCTCCGATTTTTCCATCTGGATGTCATAAAGACATGATTCAAAGAGACCCTAAATAGACTCCCTGCCTTTTGGATAATTTACTATTTAAGGAATAATGGGCTATTCTTCCAAATTTTCTGGGTCAACTTCTCGTAAGGTATCTCTTCCCCACTGTGCTCACTTAAGCAAAATAAATTCAGCTATGTCTATTATACAAAATATTTTCCTAGACGAAAAGGGATATTCTGGATATACTATGCCAAAAACTGTGAAGCAATCTAAGTGCACAAAAAATTCAGGCTTTTACACTAATTTTCATTTCCATTTTTTGGCCTATTTTTTCTTCTGCTCTTTGGTACATGATCAGCTTGTTTCTCTAAGTCCTTGTTCTTTGGATAACTAAAATGAATAATATCAGGAAGACAAATAGACTTTGCAGGTCTAGGTTGAAGTGTTCTTTTCACCCACCTATGTACATTTTAACCTCATACCAAAATTATGTCAAAAAGATCATCTTAAAATTGGCTTTTCCACACCTGGAACTATTCTATAAGTTTTCAAAGTATTAATATTTTATATACATCTTCTAAAAATCTAATCACATTTTGCTCTTACCAGCCCCTTTTCCTACATACACAACTCCTCTAAAGTTTGTTATGGTGTTACCTCAAAGGTATCACCATGGTGGAACCAGACTCTCCTTACAAACTTGTCTACTCAGATCTTTAGTTTCTTGATTCTTTTAAACGGGCATTGGTAAAATACATTACTATGTTTATACATAATTATATATTAATGATTTAGAGATTCTGCTGTGGGAACAAAATCCTTTTTTAATAGACTTTATTTTTTAAGAGCTGTTTTAGTTTCACAGTAAAATTGAGTGAGAAGTACAGAGGTCTCCCATATACCCTTTACCCCTACAAATGCATAGCCTCGGCCATTATCATATCCCCCACCGGAGTGGTACACTTTGTTCCACCTGATGAACCTGCATTGATGCATCATAACCTAGGTTCATGGTTTACATTGGTTCACTCTTGGTGTTGTATGGTCTATAAGTTTAGACAAATGTATAATGACATGTACCTACCATATAGAATCACACAGAGTATTTTCAGTGTCCTAAAAATCCTCTGTGCTGTACCTGGTCATCCTTCTTGCCCCACAATCCCTGGTAACCACTGATTTTTTTTATGGTTTCCATAGTTTTGTGTTTTCCAAAATATAATTGAATCAAAAAGTAAGTAGCCTTTCCGATTGGCATCTTTTATTTGCTAATATGAATTGAAGGTTCCCCGTGTTTTTCAATGGCTTGATATCTCATTTATTTATAGCACTGAATAATATTCCATTGTCTGGATGTACCACATTTTATTTATCCACATATTGAAGGACTTCTTGGTTGCTTCTAAATTTTGGCAATTATGAATAAAGCTGCTATACACATGCAGGTATTAGTGTGGACATATGAAACACAATTTTTTAAAGATGTATTGATTTTTCTCAACTTTACAAATAAAACACAATCTTATAGAAAATTAGAAAATGAAAGAAAATGCAGAGAAGTAAATTAAAGCTCCCTATAATCTCATCACCAAAGCTAGCAAGCATTAATATTTGTTACATTTCCTTCTATTGTTTTCTAGTACATGGCACACCCACACACAAATAGATATATTATAATATAATGGGGAACAAGCTTATTTCTGAGGATTTGCCTATATTATTAAAAATCCTTCAAAAGCTATTTTTATTTTCTATATAATAGTCCCTCATATGTATGTATCATAATTTATTAAGTCCGTTCTGAAATGATCATTTATGCAGTTTATACTATAATGAGCAGCTTTTAACTGAAGTTTAGTGCATCTCATTACTATAATAATCCCATGTATGTAACAGTATAACTCCAGAAGTAAAAATGATTTTAAGGCTTTTAACGCATATTGCCAAATCACATTCCATAAGCACTCTGCCAATTCCCATTCCCATCAAGAACTAATGAGGGGGCTGACCTAACTGCTTTTTTGAAGCTATTACTTACTGTTTATCCCTCCTCTCTCCAATTTAAAAAATAAACTTAGCAGCTTTATTGAGATGTAATTTGCATAGCATAAAATTCAACTGTTTAAAGTATAAAATTCAAATTATTTTTAGGAATCTTGTCTCAGTTTCATAGGCAACATGAATTTAAAAACCTTGGGAATCGTAGAAAATGGCAGGTCTGACACAGCGTGGCAGGAGGTCACACTATGGGCAGGGCTCTGGGGTCGGGTATAGGCAGCAAGAGCAAAGGCCCAGTGAGTCAGACAAAAAAAGCATTGTTCCTGTATGGATCTTTATTTTCACTCTTTTTCTAACAGCACTCCATAATTTTGAGTAAATAAATATGGCCAGTAACAAATAAATTTGAAGACTTTTAGAAATGAGGTGATAATCATTATTTGAAGTAAGATCATCCAGTAAAACCAACGGAAGCAAATGAAACAAAATTTTAAATTTGTTAGAATTAATAAGTTAGTTTTGTAAGAGGACAGGATAAAAATATATGAAAAACATATAAGTAAATACATAGAGAGTATATACATAAAATATGAACATAAACATATATATTTATATATAAAAATATATATAGTCATGCTTTCCATTTAGAATATATGAGTAAGACATTTTAAAATAGCAATGGAAAAGCACAAAACAACTATGCTTAATATCTTTATATATAGTATAAGAAATATTATAAAACTTTAACTCCTTTTCTTATTTACTTAAAAATATTATAAAAGCTTATTATTAAAAACTAGAGGCCCAATGCACGAATTTGTGCACGGGTGGGGTCTGGCTGGCCTGGCCCCAATCAGGGCAGATTGGGTCCGGGCCTGTCAAGAAGAGGAGTTGGTGGGAGGTTGACCAGCTGGCCTGCCCTGATCAGGCCCAATCAGGGCTGGGCTGGCTAGGGGGAGGGGCTGCAGGTGATTGGCCACTGCCCTGCCCTCAATCAGGGTGGAAGAGGCCAATCAGGGGCGGGGCCGGCTGCAGGGAGGGGCCACGGGAGGCTGGTTCACTGGCCACAGTGGGCATGATAGTGACCAGTAGTTCTGGTAGTTACGGCATTCCGGTCACTGGCTTTCTATATCTAATATAATAATAGAGGAATATGCAAATTAGCCAGGATGCCATAGCATCACAACTGATCTACAAGTGGCGGAGAGCTACAGGAGGGCAGGGCAGCGAGCTACCAGCAGCGGAGAGCTGCCAGCAGCAGTGGGTGGGGTGGCCAGCAGAGGCAAGCGGCAGAGAGCTACTTGCTCACGGATTCGTGTGCAGGGCTACTAGTACATAGATAAGCCAAAACAGCCCTGGCCGGATAGCTCAGTTGGTTAGAGCATCCTCCTGTGTACCAAAAAGGTTGCAGGTTTGATTCCTGGTCAGGGCACATACCTAGGTTGGGGGTTTGATCCCTAGTCTAGACTCATATGGGAGAAAACCTATCAATGTTTCTCTCTCTTACATTGATGTTTCTCTCTCTCTCTCTCTCTCTCTCTCTCTCTCTCTCTCTCTCTCCCTTCTCTCCTTCCTTCCTTCCTTCCTTCCTCTTTCTCTCTAAAGTCAATAAAAACATATCCTCAGGTGAGGCTTAAAAAATAAATAAAAACATATTGATGTATTTTAGTGCATCAGTTTATTAAGTGCTTGAATCAAAAAACAATATTGTATATATCAATTATACATAAATTAATTTATAAGACAAACATAATGATAACCCTAATTCATATATTATAATCATAATTATTATTGTGTTGGCTCTTGAGAAAGTAACTCTAAAATTCATGCGGGAGAATAAACAAGTGAAAATATTCAAGCAAATACTTAAAAAACAGAACAATAAGAAAGTACTTTTCCTGCCAATGTTAAAACCTATTACAAAGTTAGAATAAATTATACTAAATGTTACCGAAAATCAAAAGCTGAGTCAATAAATTAATAATAGTGTTACTAGTTGTTAAAGAAGCATTAAAGCAGTGCTTTGAATTTGACGCTAATGTCCCTGAACTTAAGCCTTTGTTTATAGCTCTGAACCAGTTCTTAATGTCAATTATTATTTTCTACATGATGAAGCCTGTACTACACATCTGGGGTTAAAGGAAAGATTATTTAGTAAATTCATGTACTGTAGTTATCATTTGGGAAAGCAATAGATGAAATTGGATCATCAAACTTCTACCAGGAATCACAAAGGAAATTTGAAGCAGATTAAGAAGTTACATTTTAAACCATGCAGAATCAATATATTCAATTATATAAAATGGAAATTTCTATACATCTGAAAAATAAAAACAGGAAGAAAGGTTCAACAGCAAAATGACACAATTTTTAAAATACTAGAAATCACTAAAATGTAAAACAAAACAATCAAATAGTCTAGGGCCGTGATTGGCAAACTGCAGCTCTCGAGCCACATGCGGCTCTTTGGCCCCTTGAGTGTGGCTCTTCCTAAGCCTTAGGAGTACCCTAATTAAGTTAATAACAATGTACCTACCTATATAGTTTAAGTTTAAAAAATTTGGCTCCCAAAAGAAATTTCAATCGTTGTACTGTTGCTATTTGGCTCTGTTGACTAATGAGTTTGCCGACCACTGGTCTAGGGCAACACTGACTGAGAAATGAATAAAAGTCAGAAAAAATTCAGAGGGCTTGTAACCACACAGAAATTAGTTTGGACTCAATATAGATTAAAACAATAATGACAGCGTTCCCAGGTATTTACTAGCTAAGCTTTTACAATTCTAGTAAAAAAATTGAGAAAGGTATTGCTAAGGGGTCACTCTCAAACCTAACCAAAGGGAATATGGAATTTTACAACCTTTCTAAAAATAAATTTGATGTATTTCAAAAGCCATCTGCCAGTCATTTGGCAAACACTTTTTTTGTGCCTGTGCAGACATAACAATTGATGGCAGGAATTATATTTTGATCCCTGTCTTCCTGGAACCAGCAGTCAGCTGAGAAAAGGCCTTTAACTCAGTGGTTCCACTTATTACAATAAACTCTAAAGAAACAACCATCTTAGTATTATTTATACTAGCAAAAAAGAAGTCAGTGTAAGTGCCAAATAATAAGGAAAATGATAATTTATGATATATGCCTTACAACATAATATGTAGCCATCAAAAATAAAATTTGTGAAAAATATTTTAAAACATGAGGTTTACAGGTAAAGACATCACAATGAAAGAGAATTACAGGCCAATATCCCTCATGAACATAGATGCCAAAATCCTCAACAAAATCTTAGCAAATCGGATCCAGCAGTACATCAGAAGGATCATACACCATGACCAAGTAGGATTTATCCCAGAGATGCAAGGATGGTACAACATCCGTAAATCAATAAATGTGATACATCACATAAACAAATTGAAAGAAAAAAACCACATGGTCATATCAATTGATGCAGAAAAAGCATTCGACAAAATCCAACACCCATTTTTGATAAAAACTCTCAGAAAGGTGGGAATAGAAGGATCATACCTCAACATAATAAAAGCCATATATGACAAGCCCACAGCCAACATCATACTCAATGGTCAAAAACTAACACCATTTCCCCTAAGAACAGGAACAAGACAGGGATGCCCACTCTCACCACTCCTGTTCAACATAGTACTGGAAGTATTAGCCATTGCAATTAGGCAAGAAGAAGAAATAAAAGGCATCCAAATTGGAAAAGAGGAAGTAAAACTGTCCTTATTTGCAGATGACATGATATTATACATACAAAACCCTAGAGACTCCATCAAAAAGCTACTAGACTTAATACATGAATTTGGCAATGTAGCAGGATACAAAATTAACCCCAAGAAATCTGAGGCATTTCTATACACCAATAGTGAACTTTCAGAAAGAGAGATTAGAAAAACAATCCCATTTACCATCGCACCAAAAAAATTAAGATACCTAGGAATAAACTTAACTAAAGAGGTTAAAGACCTCTACTCAGAAAACTACAGGACGTTGAAAAAAGAGATAGAGGAAGACATAAACAGATGGAAGAACATACCATGTTCTTGGATTGGTAGAATCAACATCATTAAAATGTCCATACTACCCAAAGCAATCTATAAATTCAACGCACTTCCCATTAAAATACCAATGGCCTTCTTCAAAGATCTAGAACGAACTCTCCAAAAATTCATCTGGAATAAAAAAAGACCCCGAATAGCTGCAGCGATCCTGAGAAAGACAAAGTAGGTGGGATCTCAATGCCAGATATCAACTGTATTACAAAGCCACTGTTCTCAAAACTGCCTGGTACTGGCACAAGAACAGACATATAGACCAGTGGAATAGAATAGAGAGTCCAGAAAT
The DNA here is from genome assembly GCF_000147115.1 of Myotis lucifugus. Lineage (NCBI taxonomy): Eukaryota > Metazoa > Chordata > Mammalia > Chiroptera > Vespertilionidae > Myotis > Myotis lucifugus. The sequence goes on from NW_005871198.1 coordinate 1,923,200, forward strand.
TAGCCCGAACCAATATGCTCAATTAATATTTGACAAAGGAGGCAAGAACATACAATGGAGCCAAGATAGTCTCTTCAATAAATGGTGTTGGGAAAATTGAACAGATATATGCAAGAAAATGAAACTAGACCACCAACTTACACCATACACAAGAATAAACTCAAAATGGATAAAGGACTTAAATGTACGACAGGAAACCATAAAAATTCTAGAAGAATACAAAGGCAACAAAATCTCAGACATATGCCAAAGCAATTTCTTCACTGATACAGCTCCTAGGGCAGTTGAAACTAAAGAGAAAATGAACAAATGGGACTACATCAAAATAAAAAGCTTCCGCACAGCAAAAGAAACCATCAACAAAACAACAAGAAAACCCACTGCGTGGGAAAACATATTTCCCACCGTCATATCTGATAAGGGCTTAATCTCCAAAATTTATAGGGAACTCATACAACTTAACAAAAAGAAGATAAACAATCCAATCAAAAAATGGGCAAAGGATCTAAATAGACACCTTTCAAAAGAGGACATTCAGAAAGCCAAGAGACATATGAAAACATGCTCAAAGTCCCTAATCATCCGAGAGATGCAAATCAAAACAACAATGAGGTACCATCTCACACCTGTCAGAATGGCCATCATCAACAAATCAACAAACGACAAGTGCTGGAGAGGATGTGGAGAAAAAGGAACACTTGTGCCCTGCTGGTGGGAATGCAGACTGGTGCAGCCCCTATGGAAGGCAGTATGGAGGTTCCTCAAAAAATTGGAAATGGAACTCCCATTTGCCCCTGTGCTCCCCCTCCTAGGAATATATCCCAAGAAACCAGAAACCCCCTATCAGAAAGGATATAT
>NW_005871198.1:1924320-1928223 GCF_000147115.1 Myotis lucifugus
TGGTAAGTCCAGATAGATGTTGGAGGGCAGGAGGGAGGGGAGTAAGAGATCAACCGAAGGACTTGTATGCATGCATATAAGCATAACTAATGGACATAAGACACTGGGGGGTAAGGGAGGGTAGGGGTTTGTCAAGGGCGGGGGGGGGGGGAAAAAAGGACACTTATGTAATACCCTTTGTAATACTTTAAGCGAAAAATAAAAAAATATATAAAAAAAAAAAACATGAGGTTTAATGATGGGTCAATATTAAGTGAAACAGGATTTAAAATAAATGCATTTGGTATACTTTTAATGTTGTTAGAACATTTGTATTGATATAAATGCATGTATATGTCAAGACTGAAAAAAAAAGTATACCAAAATTTAAAAAGACTTGGGTGACCTCCTTGATCTATTTTAGTGCATCAGTTTATTAATTTCCCTATCTGTAAAGTTGGGAAAACTAAAATACTTTTTACCTTATAAAATTCTTCCAAGAATTAAGTAAGTGAAATGAGGTGATCATTAAGTGCTTAGGACAAACTTTGGCCTATAAAAAGTATTCAGTAACTTTAATTCATTTTATTTCCGTTCTTCATATTATCTATGGAAAATTTGGAGACACCCCTCTGTTTCATGGGACCCAGGATTGCTAGGCCTCTAATGTTCTCATTTCAGCTCCGTCTTCCTGATTATAAAAGCAAATTCTGGCTTTGGGGAGCATTGGCTTATTAGTTTTTGGTGGTGTGGTACGTTTTCATCTTTTTCTATCATATTCTGTTTCTTTTTGCAAATTATTGGAAAGTCCGGAAGCGTCATGTCTAGGCTACTAGACAGTTGATATTTAAACTCCTTTTGATCAGATACAAACCATATAAAATTCCCATTCGTTTATCTTCAGTACCTAAATAATCGGCAATAGCAAGTTCTCTGGTCTCTCCTGCAGCCTACTGTCTGGCCAGTCCCTGAGTCGGCTGAGGCAGCTGCACAGGTGCTGCTGTGCCACATCTCCCAATGCACTAAGCAGACTCATCATCTCAAAATGGCTCAGGAGCACTTGCTGACCAGGTCATGGCTAGATGGAGTGCAGCAACCTGCTTTCCAGACCAAATCCAGCCAGCAGGGTGCAGGCCCAGCCAGTTAAAGAGCTGCCCACTATATAGGTGGGATTTTCAAATTCATGTTATTCAAGTTAGTTATTTTTGTTGTTGTTGTTGTTGCCTGCCTACGAATATGGAATCAAAAGGATATCTTTAGGAAGAAAATGTCCCTTTTTATTTGCTGGTGAATTTAGGGGGGAAAAAGTTGAGTTTTCTTCATCATGCAATCAAACTCTATTTAAATCCTAAGCTCTGATATTCATTTAAATACGGCTACATTGAAAAATTGTATCTCTCCCTAATTTTAATTTTATGTAAACTGACTTTTAATTGTTTTGTATAACCATGGGTAACAGGTTTTTTTGAACAGTGCATAGTAAAAATCAGCAACTATGTCAGATAAAGCACAGCATTAAAGGAAACACTGCAGCATATGTGACAGTTATAGAAGAATTGCTGCTGTTTTCACCCTTCACACCAGAATAATTTTTTCAATATTTACCTCCCCTGTGTAGAGAGGGAAACATATGGGTCTTTACATAATCATAAGCATAAACAGGTGGCTACTTAGGTACATGTAATTTGCAGGCAACATCAATACCGAACAACGCAATCAGCGCCACATGGCTTCTGAACTCTTTCCACTAACATTCCATTAGCAAAATTATGATCATTAAAATAGAGGGAGGGTATGCTCCTCCCTGAATTGGCTTCAACTACCTTTCAGAACCATGAATAAAACACATTTTCAAAAATGCCTTGGCATTTTGCTGTTACTTTTGTTCAAGGGAACTTCAGCAGCTGTGTATAATGCATACCTTGTGAATAACTACAAGCAGCACAATATTTGCATTTTAAAAGTTCTTACATCTCCCTATAATCTGCTCATTATGGGCATAAAATTATGGTGGTTAAATTCTAAGCAATTTCTCAAAGCATGGGGTCAGGCAAACTCTTCAAAGCAACCTGGAAATATTTCCCCAAAGGCAGTCCACCTAAAGAGGTCACCTGAGACTCACTTCCATGTTCAAACACTTTGGCAAAATCTGTGGAAGATATTGCTGGGATTTTTTTTGCTCAATCTGTGTCAGATGATGAATTGTGGATTCTATAAAGTTGGTCTCATCTAATTTGGTCCGGGCTGGATTTTCTAGTTTGTACTCTTTCACCTTACAGGTATTAAACTCTGACTCAGAATTCCAGAGGGGAAAAAAAAAGAGAATAAATAACCTTTTTTTTGGTACATGTTATATATTAAGTATTTTCTATGCATGTTGCATTTATTAACTCATTTAATCATCACATTAATGTTTTGATGCAGATGATATTTTTTTTTCATTTCATAGAAAAGGAAATTGTAGCCCTGAGAGTTTAAGTTCTCAGGTTTACACAGAGGAAAGGGCTGAGGCCAGAATTAAACCCAGGCTGTCTGAATCAACACTCATACTTTTTACCCCTTGACCTTAATGTTGGGATGGTTGTGTATCACTGACCCTGAAAATTCTATTGCCCAAAGTCACCAGGACCAAGAGTAGCAAATCTATAGTATTTTGAAGATCCTCCTAACAAAGCCTCGTGAGAGATTTGGGGTGATTGAAGTCTGTCAGGGTTTTTTCCAGGCCTGATGCCTCTATGTGTCTTTCCATAACCCAAGGGCAGCGCTCTGCGGAACTAAGGAGTCCAGGGAGCTGTGCTCCTGCCAAGGTTTATGGGAAGAGGAATTTCTCACATGCTCTTTCCTCATCCTAGGCTTATTACTCATTCTCCCTGCTGGGCAGGAGAAAGCTTTAACGTGAATAATTATAGATGACAACTTTATAAATAAGCTAGAGATTTAGGCAGAGATACCAAGTTATATCATTTGGTTTCAAGACCTAACATTATTAGTGTAAATTATTTGATAAACATCCCAAATGTGTTAAATATTGCAGCATCACTCCTTTCAAGGAGTTTAAGTGTTATTTGAGAAAAGAGGTCCTTTTCTAATGCAATAATTGACACAGAGTTAAAAACAAAATTGTAGGTTTTATGATTATTCTTTTTACCTTCAGGTAAAAGAAGTATTAAAAACTCTTAGTAGCTATTATAGACAATTCCTATTCCATTATAAATTTAAAGACATTTAAGCATAGAAATTCTACAGCCTTATTTTTTCTCATCTAACTTAAAAAAAAAATGGTCACCATCTTTGCTGTCTTTTTTCCCATTCCCAATTTCTCAATTAAATTACTATGCAAAATTTTCTTATCATGAAATTTGACTTTCTTCATATTCTTTCTTTCTGCTGTTGGAGACTCTTTTGTGGAGACCATTTGAATCACTCATTGGTTGATGATGTTCAATAATCCTAAAATCGACTCTGTAAAATCTGGAGAATTTTCTCAGTTTGAACATTATTATTATTTATTATATAATGTTTAATAACATTATTATATAAAATGTTACTAGATATTATTATATATCCTTCACTCAAGGTTTTGAGGTTTTTGCTTTGGTAGGTTATTTCATGTACTCCATTTCCATCTGAAGTTGAATAGACATGCTTGAGCTAGAACTTCTAGTGAAAATAGTGGATTTGGGGTAGTCTTGAAGATTTTGTAGGTTATGCTAACCAAAGAATTGTCTTGGGAACATAACAAATGATAAAAAAAAGCCACAAGAAGCATGTGAAATGAGAAATTTATACAGGCAAGTATAAAACAAGACTGCTTAGAAATTTAATTGCAGAACAAACATTTTAAGAGGTAGATGCACACACTCACAAAAATAACTGAGACATACTTTGCTTGTTTGCAGAGAGACAAACACATGACCAGAAATT
>NW_005871198.1:1928323-2028379 GCF_000147115.1 Myotis lucifugus
AACATACCTACAGGTGGAGGGAAAAGGGGAAGGGGAAGAGAAGGGAAAGGAAAAGGGAGGCATGCTCCCAGGAGGGAGAGTGCCTGTTGGAAATTGTTTTTCTATCTGTATCCAATGCAAGTTTCTTTATAATGAGAATGGATAGGAATCCATAGTTTGATAAATTGTGTTAAAGAAGTTTCAGCCACTTTAATTTTTTATTAGACTAGAGCACCATTATTTTATCACACAATATGGCTGAAAAAAAGCTTGAGTGGGAGTTGAAATGTCAACTCTGCCATTTTTTGTTGTTCTTGTGGTTATATTAGTTTTAATTTCAATACATGGCTTTCTTCCAGGAAGTGTTTAAAGGCATTTATTCATTTTGTGAGGGTTGCTTTATTTTAAAACTATGATAATACGTTATAGAAATCCACTTAAATATGGCAGGTAACTGCAGCACACTGAAAACACTCGAACTGGTGTGTGCAGCAGCCAACCCCTTCACCTTGTATAGTCCCCAGGCCTCCCAGAGGCCTCACTTACACCTTCCGGCATGTGGCCATCTGGCATGCGAACAGGTAATGCCCATCAATATCTTTAACATCAGTGAAGTTCACTTTCTTATGTTGTTAGTTTTAAAAGTTCTCAGTCTTTCTGCATCCACAAGCAGGGTAGACACCCACCTTGGACCATTCCTGTTAACTAATAAAAGGTTAGATAAACAAAGTATGATTTCAGATAATAGTCAAAGGGTGAAATGTGTAGCTCTGTGATTAAGCCCTTGAGTTGTAGAGACACAAGAGCATGGCAGTCTCTAATGATCCATGTGATGATGGAAAATGTATGGCCTCTCTTCAAACATTCACGTGCTTGTCTGTGAAATGTTTGTTTTTTATCTGTAGCTACCTCATATTGTTATTTTGAAAATTATATTTTGTCTTAAATGTGAATTGCTAGCACATTTTAAGATGCTAACATTTTAATAATTCTAATGTTAATGATATGAGAGAAAGATGAAAATTACTGGGTGAAGTTTACTCTATGACAGTTTTAGAGATGGAAGACATATATTTGGTTGGAACTGGGAAATCAAGCTAAAGATTACACGAGTAAAAGGATTCTAAATTCACAATGATCTCATGATATGTATATTAGATAATATTGTGATATATCGTTAGAAAATTTAATTTTTAAAATTACTCCCTATTTGGAAATGAATTGATGAGACATAAAGAGAAAAAAGTATAAAAAACATCTGAAGAGCACAAATTCTGCACAGTGAACCAGGAAATTATTCTTGCTCGTCTCATATTGAAGGGTCTGCAAAGGCTGACCCAGGCGAAGGAAGGGCCAGCTCTAGAGATGTGTATGTATATTTCGTGAACTGGAATAAACATGTTTTCAGTAACAATGTCTTTACAAGTAAGTTGTGTGATGAGGAGGCCTAGTGTGGTGGCAAGAGCATAAAATTCTTATTTGAGATTCTAGAGCTATGACTATGAAAATCATGACTACTTTCATATCACTCAGTAATAATAATAGTTTTACTGTCCTTAAATGAGTATGGTGAGGATAAATGATGCAAAGGAAAAAAATCCTCCAAAAGTAAATGTCTGAACAAATTTCATTTGTTACTATTACTATAAATAACAATGATTGCAGATCATTAAGAATTACTTAAAAATATAAACTCCCTGAAAACCTAAGATTCAGAGTCAAGATCTTAGAAACTAAATTAAATTATTGACTAATTTTCAACAGATCAATTTATTGCAGTTTCTTGTTTCTTTTGTGACATGCTCTTTGTAAACAATTTATTATAATTTAAAAATAATAATATAATAGGAGACAAATTTGGAAACAAATCTATTTTCTGTTTTTTAACTTATTTTATAAAGTTACACATTGGCTTATTTTGTAATCACTCTCATGATCATGCATCTCCTAAAATGTAGTTGTTGTTTTTTTCATTTGAAAGAATAACAAATCATTTTTTCCCCAGTGAAAGCTACTGTACTCTTTGTGAAAAAGATGGAGTAAGTATTGGTCTAATTTAAACCTGATCAGGCCTATGGTGCTTTAGTTTACCGTGAAATAGAATTTCCTTTATATATATTTATAGCTTGCTCTAATTTATATGGTATTAAGTGACTATATATAAGGAGGGACTTTTGGATTGGCTATAATAGTATATGAGAAATAAGTTAATCAAAAATTTTGTGTGCTCTGCCACTTAGTATGCTAAACTGGGTACTCAATCATTTTCTATGGGAAAACACACAGATATATAGATGGATTTTTTTTCTTTTTGCAACAGAGACATCCAACAAGACAGCTCTGAAGTGTGTGATTAACTTGAAATAATGGTAGGCCTTAGGGTTTCGGGCTTTTTCTACTTCATAACATTTTAGGTCTGTTATTACCTTAGGTGAACCCAATTCCCCAAGAAAGAAGATGCTAAATTCATTTTCTATGACTTATGTCATCAATAAACCTAGGATAGAAAAAACAACAGTGTGTCTCTAGTATTTACGAGATTCTAGGTAGCTATTTTTTCAAAACGTATTTCACAAAAACTGCTGAAATTTCTACACCCTGATAATGATTGTGGACTCTTAGAAATAAATCTTCACACACAGACAAGTGAGATTAAATGTTGCGGGCATGCACATGTTCTCATGTGCGTACACACACACACACACACACACACACACACACAAATTCATTTACTGTGGAGAATTCAAGAATACTATTTTATTAGATTTTTCCTGACACAAGACAGAATAAAATAAGAAGTTCCTTCAAAGTAAATGTTTCTTTGCCTTACAATCTTCAAGTACACCAGCAGTGGATGAACACTATTCAATTTCTAAAAGTTTTCAGGACAGATCGTACATGCTACCTTACTCATTCCCACCAAGATTACATCACCCACACTTTTCCAGGAAATTTATATCTACAATTAACCAAAAATTTATTTTTCTGAGCAAAGATCAACTATAAAAATAACTGGACTCTTGAGTTTTCACCCTTATTTTTATCATCACCAGCTGACTGCCAACACTTTTTCTTCTCTTTATGCACATTTTTCTCCACCACAAGTTATGCATTTCAAACTGCTCCTGTACATATTCCTGTGCTCTAAACCATGCCAACCTTTACATTGGAAAAAAATTGACTATTTTAAAGTGTAAACTTCACTGTCTTTAAGTACAATCACAATGTTGTACAACCCTTACCAGTATCTAGTTCTAGGTAGATTGCTTTTGTAATTATTAATTTACCATACGAGTTTCCTTATAGAATCTCTTAATTCTGGTGTGTCTGGAGATTATAGTTATGGGAAAATTGATCTAATCCAATCCTCTCATTTTAAAAATGTGATCTTGAGAGATTAAATGCTTTGTTCAATATCACACAATCAGTATCTCATCCAGATTTTCCATTTCCAAGAACAGGGCCTTTTCTCTCTCATGGTATTTTTTCTTGTCTCCATTTATGTTGCCTGGGTCTGGTGATCCAGTAATCTACACACAATACATTCAAATTTTTCCTAAAAGAATTCGGGATTCAAAGAAGTATATCTAATCTTTTAAAAAAGATACATTACTTTTAAAAGCTACATTATACTTGTTTTATAACATTGTTGCTGTGATTTTCATAGAGAACTTCCATTGTAAGAACTCTCTTTAATTCACACAATTCTATTCTTAGGTCTTTTTAAGATTGTGGCGGATAAAACTCCATACCTTACTATGGATGAAATTATAAGGACCATCCATATTGGATCAAGTAGACTAGGGCATCCTTGCTTCTATCATCAGAAGGATATGGAACTAGAGAATCTTGTTATCAAGCAAGGTGAGAAAATCATGCTCAACTCAGTTGAAGAAATCAATGAAGAAATAGTGGTGAACTGTGGTGTGGTAAGAAACCATCAAAACCACTCGTTTACTTTGCCTTTGTCACAAGAAGGAGAATTCTACGAGTGTGAAGATGAACATATTTATACTCTAAAGGAGATCGTTGAATGGAAGATTCCAAAGAACAGGACACGAACTGTGAAACTTACAGATTTTTCAAATAAGTGGGACTTACCGAATCCATTCCCTGAAGGCTTTTATGGTGCTCTGATACTCAAGCCTGTTTATGAAATTCAAGGTGTGATGAAATGTAAGTATCCACTGAAAATGATGCTCCATGAGCAGGAGCATTGTGGGGTTTGGGAAAGGGAAAGGCTTTGGAGTGAAGAATGGTACTCTGTCCCGTCTGTTCCTTAATGTGTCCCTTACTCCTATTTTTGTGAGAACCTTTACGTCAGCCGCCATCACTGGTAATAAATCTTCCCTACTAGCTGTACGTCCCTCTGACAAGGGAAATGATGTGAGAAATTAATTTACACATAGGTGTGCTTTAATTTGTAATCTTTAGGGAATTGTTTCCATTTTAAAATAGGAATAGCTGGAGAGAGCATTGTTACCCTAAAGAAATTAATATCTTGAATTTTCAGGATTAGATACATAGGGAAAGTCTTGAACTTGCAGTCCAAAGTCCTGAATTCTAAGTCAGAATCCATGACTTAATAGATGGTGGCTTTGGGTGAGCCATTGATAAACAAACAAACAAACAAACAAACTGTCTATGTAAAAAGGATGATGATATCCCTTTGCCTGCCTCTTGGAGTAGTTTTGAGAATAAAATTAAGTTCTAGTCAGGTACTTTGTATAAATATACTTGAGAACATAAAGTAGTATGTAAAAGTAATTGGTCAACATGTACCCCTCTCTCCAATTCTATATATCTCTTCTATTAATACTGCTGCCCACTTATACAATTATGAAAAAGTTGATGTGAAAGTTTGGGTAGGTTTTGAAACTACATGCTAAATTTTGTTTTACATAAATATTTAACCAAAAATTAATTCATTTGAAACAAAGGTACAGGTAAGGAATTCCACTCAAATAGTGATTAAAAGATTGAGGCCACAGCACGATTATTTTTTAATATGAGGTTGCAAAAAATTTTAATTCTCACTCTGGTGTTTTGTTAGTAAACCCAAAATGTGCAGTCAAAATTAATAATAGAGTTTTCCTCAATATTCTTAAATAATGGATAAACTTTTCTCATTTTGAAATTTGTTAATTTTCTAAAACCATTGGTATCTCCTATCACACGGCTGCAGCTGAAGGCCAACCAAAAACCTAAGCATCTGAACAAGATGTTTACATTTCATGAATTTATATTAGGGATCAATAAAGATTTCTCTGAGGAAATGGCATTGAAAAAAGACCTGAAGGACAAATAGGCTAACAAAGAGGGAACAACTTTGGAGGAAGTGTTAGCAAGCAGCTTGTGGCAAAGCAGGTAAGCAAGTGATTGGAGCTATAGTGCACCAGGTGTAAAGAAAGAGAGGAAGAAGGCAGGTTGAGACAACTAGCAAATCATGCAAGACAGAGTGGAATGAATCATGGAGGGTTTTGAAATATATGCTAATGGGTTAGCATTTCACAATTAATGAAGGTTTTCAGCCTGGAGGAGCAGGATCAGCAGAGTGCAGTGAGGCCATTAGGTTTGTGGCAGTGTTGGGGATTAGTACAATAGAAATTTCAAAAGTAACAGACAGAGAGAAGTAGTTGTTTTGACAGGCATTTAAGAAATACAACGAGTAGAATATGGAGAACTACTGAAGGGGGTAAAAGTCAACTTGAGCCATAAGACGTCTGGCCTCTGGATTGATCTATTGGCTGGATGGTGGTGCAGTTTGTTAAATATAAACATTGACAGAAGAGCAGGGGATTTAAACAGAATTGTTTAGATGGGCTTAGATATGGTTTCCTGCTAACAAAGATCCCAGAAGAAATCCTTTGGTTGAAACAAAATCCTTCCAAAATGTTATGGTCCAATTTCCATTCTTTAATGACATGGAATGGAATCTTGACTTTAATTATTTTGAATCCTTAATTTCATGGGGATTATTTTAAACATTAGTTCCTATTGTATTACAATTTCAGGACAGATGTTCCATGAGACTGCTTTGCATGTGTACTGACTGCAGAATATTTCCTGGCAATGGAGGAAGGGCATCCAACACAAAATGCCCAGTTCTTAAAATGTCTGTTGTTGTAGGCATTGTTCTTCTAAATATAAAGTGTAGACTGTTTTGAAGATCAATTGTGCTCTTGTTTCACATTCTTTCTTATATAGAAGATTCAAACTCGCCTTGAAGTCAAGGGCATGTTGCTAGGTTGCTTTCCAAAGGCCTTCAGTGTCAGGCGCAGTTCGAACCCCTCTTGGCTGGAGCCTTTCCTTTCTAAAGTCACAAGAGAAAGAATAGGTCTGAGCCAGGGTTGGCAACTTCTCAAGAAACTTTAGGGGAAAAGGCAAGAAGAACAATATTGAGAACTGTATGAAGTTATGAAATATTGATACGCTGAAAAGAAAACATAGCAAGTAAGTAGAGAATAGAGAGAATAACGATATTCTACTTTTGGTATTAGTTTTAAATACTGTATTATTGTGAAAATTTAGCTTCAATTAAAAAAATGGCAAAAAGTATTTAAATGAAATATTTGTCCCAGAAATTCTTGGTTATAATCCTCATTCAGGCCTGAAACCCCTCTAATTCTCATACATTTAATATTTTTAATTATATCTTTTTGGAAAATAGATATAGATAATTGTCCAAAACCTCTACTTACTGGTCTCATATAAGTCATAATGAAATCTATTTGTACCTTTCTCAGGAAGGTAAAATTCATAGTAGTGTAAGAAATGGAATGCATAATATTTGCAAATGAAAAATTGAGTCAGCTATTTAAATTTACTTCCAAAAATTAGAGTTCATTATCATTAAAACTTTTTAAAGTATATTTTAAAGTATAGATTGATAATTATTTCTTCCCTAACTGAAATTTTAAGAGTTGGAAAACTGCATTTTCTTTTAGGAGAAAACTCAATGCCTTCCAGAATTTGTGGGTACAGTTTTTGCTCAGATATATGACATATTCATTCACATATGAGCAGAATATAGAAATCATACAAGCAGAAAGGTGATATCAGAAAGGCAGTATATGAATAATGTTTAATAGGTGATAAATGGATAGCAGAAATAAAACATTAATCTTTTAGTATCCTGAAGGAAAGACTACCTCATTTTATTTTTAAAAATAAATCCAATCTTTATCAAAGTCAAAAAAAAGTCAAATAGTGGTAAAAGGCTTATAACAAAGTTATCAGCAAACTTTGTTCCCTTGATCATTCCCTAATTCTGCAATTTCAATTAAACTCTTTTCAACATTCCATTCCTGCTTTCTTGTATTTGCACTTACATTTCCAAATAACAGTGATTTTGCTATTTTTCAAGTCACCGACTTTAGATAGTAACTTGCTCTACTTGGTATGGTGATGAAGATTTAATTCTCTTATATTTCTACTTCTTCTTCTCCTACCCCATTCTCTCAGTATATGGTAAATTATGGTTAATGTGTGTTTTTTTATGGTAACAATTCACTGCTGAATCAAGCGCTGTGAAAAGACTATAATTCCATTTTGCATAATTCTTTGGTTTTCTGTAATGATGATCTTATTGTTTCATGCTTGTTTTTCTTCAATCCTAAATCTTAAAGTATTCTTTAACATCTCTGTAAAAAAAAAAAGAAAAGAAAAGAAAAAAGAAAGAAAGCCATTCAGTGCCATTTTGCACTGAGACCAAACTGTCATAGCTACCTTTTCTATCATTTTCCCCCTGCAAGTATTCCTCCTGGAACCCTTCATTCTCATACTCTAATTTGAATTGGTTGCTTTCTAGACCTATTGCATAGGTGCTTGTCTTAGTCAGCTCGGGCAGCTATAACAAAGATACCATAGCCCTAACCAGTTTGGCTCAGTGAATAGAGCGTCGGCCTACGGACTGAAGGGTCCCAGGTTCGATTCCGGTCAAGGGCATGTACCTTGGTTGCGAGCACATACTTCCCCAGAAGGGGGTGTGCAGGAGGCAGCTGATCAATGTTTCTCTCTCATTGATATTTCTAGCTCTCTATCCCTCTCCCTTGCTCTCTGTAAAAAATCCATAAAATACATTTAAAAAAAAAAGATACCGTAGACTGAGTGGCTTACAAGCAATAGAAATTTATTTCTCACAGTTTTGAAGGCTGGAAGTCTGCAATCAGGGTGCCCTCAAGGTCAAGTTCTGGTGAGGAACCTCTTCCACGTTGCAGTCTCCTGACTTCTCATTATGTCCTCACGTGGTGGAGAGCAGAGAGAGAAAGCAAGCTGTCTCATGAATCTTATAAGGTCACAAATCCCATTCATGAGGACTTCACTCTTATGACATATCTAATTTTCATCACCTCCCAAAGGCCCGACCTAATACCATCACATTGGAGGGTAGGGTTTTTAGGGTTTCAAAATATAAATATTGGGAGACACAGACATTTCGTCTGTAACTGTGCTGTCCTGGGACTTATATTTTAAAAATCGCCCTCATGGTTCCCCTTTGACTTGCTTCGGTGTCTATTAGCAGTTTCTGAAATCAAATAATTGCTTTCTTGCTTTTCTTCCAGTTTTGAGGAGCCCATCCCCCACTTACTTCCTGAGATAAGATATCAGTTAGTTAATGAGACCACCTGAATATTTGAAAAATCTTTATTCTCACATAAGATTGATAGCTTGACTACTTATAAAATTCCCTGTTGATATAGTTTCTACTCAGTTTTGAAAGCTTTGCTGCCTCGTGCTCTACCTTCTGATATGGCCTTGGAGAGATTAGCCGCTGTATTCTGAAGCTGCACAGCAATGTCCTCTGTCTGTGATTTCATTGCAATGGCAGTTTTCCATATGGAAATTTAGGGCCTTTGTTTCTGGTATGATTTCTTTGATAATTCCCTTTTAACCATTTTTTTTCTCTTCTCTCTTTTTGAAACTTCTGATCTCTTATTGAAGCTCCCATGTTGAGCTAGGATTTTTTTCCCCCTCTCTATTTTATGTCTCCTTATCTCTGGTTTCCCTTTAGGGAAAATTCTTTAACTACATTTCCAACTGTTTTAATGATTTTTTAATTTTAGCTATCATATTTTTAATTTTCAAGGGTTATTTCTTACATAATTTTAAAAATGTTACTGTGTTCTTACTTTAAAGTAGCAATAGTTTATCTCTCTGAGAATGTTTTTACAATTTTTAAAAAAGATTTCTGCTGTTCCTTGCATTTTATCTGCCCTTTTTGGGCTTTAAAAAAACACACACACAAACTTTTGGTCTGTCATTTGTGTTAAATGTTCTTTCTCAAATCTTAGAGATAATCTGTCATTTGTTTATATCTTCATGTGAGACACTTTTTAATGAACACGTGAGGCACTATTTATACACAAGCTCTTTGCTTATGAATTTTAGATTTCATTTAGCCACCTTGTTTTTTAAAATTTACCTTTATTGTTGGAAGCATTACATATGCCCCCCATTTTCCCTCACTGACCTCTTCTAGCCTGCCCACATCCCCCACCCCAGGTCTTCACCACACTGTTGTCTATGTCCATGGGTTGATCTCTTCCCACCTACCATCCACCCCACCTTCCCTCTAAAACTCAACAGTCGATTCCATGTTTCTATGTCTCTGGATCTATTTTGTTCATCAATTTATTAGATTCCACATATGAGTGAGATCATGTGATTCTTGTCTTTCTCTGACTAGCTTATTTGGCTTAGTATAATACTCTCTCACAAGTTGCCTTGAACACTTGATTAAGATCGACTCAGTAGATTTCCAGCCCTGCACTATGAATTCAGGTCCAATTGCAAAGGATAGGTCCTCATATGCTCAGTTGATACTGAGGGTATTCCAGAATGAAATACAGTGGGGCCTTGACTTACGAGTGTCCTAACAAGTTTTTTGAGATACCAGCTGTCTCTCCGCCGATTTTTTGCATTGAGTTGATAGAGTAATTTGAGTTAACGAGCTTCTTAATGAGCTCAGTCTCGAAACGAATTAAACTCGTAAGTCAAGGCCCCACTGTATTAACTCTCCAAGGAAACATGCATGGCCCAACATTACCCAACTTAAATGTAAGTCTTTATTTTCTTTTTAAAAGTAGTGTTTAGTGGGGTCCCCAAAATTCACACACAGGTAAAAGATTTGTTGCAGCGGGAAATGCAGAAAAATACCACATTATGATTAACATTAGCTACAACTGCAAAGGGACTTTCCCTGAAAGAACAGGCAGAATGACAAAGTTTAGTGAAATGACTCAGCAGCATAAAGAGGAAACCAGTGCAGCATTTTTAGAGAAAATAGAAAGGACTTTTTTCTTTCTTTTTTTTTTCACAAGAGCTCCCTTTGGATAACCAGAAAACATACCCAAGCAAGAGCATTTCATGTTTGCCCAGAAAAAAATTTGGGAAGTCTAAACTAAGGTTTCACGAGTATAAATTATTTTTACTTCAGTTTAGTTTGAAACTGAAAAGCTTGTAATAAACACCTCCAGGAATGTCTCTAGTGCTTTGAATTGCTGCCTTCTTATCTCTTTATCATTTTGAAGTCAAGTTAACTTTTTTGGGAGATTTTCTAATTTAGCTTACACTCTACAGCTCATTTTTTTGTGTGTTTTTTTTTTTTTTGGTTGTTTGTTTTGCTGGGGGTGGTGTAGAGGAGGATTACATTTTCTAAAATAGCAAATGCTTGTTTAAAGAATATGTAACACACGCACACACAGACATGCACACACACACACACACACACACCCCACTAGAATTATATATACCCAAATGTAAGCAGTGCTAACATAAAGCTCATAAATTGATAAATAAAAGATTGTAAATCTTTTATCTTGTTTTTCTCCCCTTTTATTTTTTAAACATGACAATTTTTGTTTTACAAGAAAAACAAAACATGTTGATTTCTTTATCTTTCTCTTGGACACATACTTAGATATAATAAAATGTCTCATAAAAACTAGTTAACCCTATTCCAGTTTAAAAACTTAGAATATAATTACCAAATTCTGGGTAATTTTAAACAAATATAAATTTGTATTTTTGCTTTTGGTTATGGAGAACTTAAATCATGTAAGAGTAAAAAAATAGTATAAAAAACAGGAAAGATTTTGTTTTACTGTATTAACAGACATGAGAGCAAAATATATAAAATTTGAAGTTGATGAAAAATAATTGGGCAGTTTGAGTTGTCAGTACACTGGGCTTCATTGTAGATAATAGACAAAGAAAAGCAAATGCTCACATTTCAGCTTCTCTTCCCATTGTGCTGTCAAATTAATCTGCCAAATCCCTAATTTAATTTGGTCATTCTGAATCTCAAATAGTTTGATATAACTCCTGAAATAGCTATTCATCCTCTACCTGGTATTCAAGGGGTTGATTCATCTTCGTAATCTTACTTTCAGCAGGTCTCCTGTCTAGACCAAGTGCTCTACTTTAAAACCCCAAGACTGGATTTCATGCTAGTCACTGACTATACCCTATCTTGGCTTGTGATTTCTCCCCATCCTTACAGGCTCATATTAAAGCTGCATCTTTCATAATATCTATCTTTATCTCCATCCCCAAACTAGATGTGTTATTTCTTTCACTTTTTTTATTCCTACTGTGGATTTAATGACCCTTTTATGGGATTCCATTTTCTCTTCTCTCAGCCTATCAACTGTACTTAAAAAATAATTTTAGTGGTTGCAGTTTGCAATGTACATTTATAATCAAAGACCACTTTCAAATACTATCTGCACTTCCCGTGTAGTGCAGATACCTTATAACAGAGTATTCCAAATTTCTCTCTCCTTTCCCTTACAACATTACTGTCATTTATTTCATTCGTTATGAGATATATTACCTAATATATTATTGCTGTTATCAGTTATATCAATTAAAAATAGGAAAAATAAAATAATTTGCCTTCATTTATTCCCTAACACTCTTCCTCTCTTATGTAGATGAGTTTCTGACTTATATCATTTTTCTTCTCTCTGAAGAAATTCCTTTACATTTCTTGCAAAGCAGATCTACTCTCTTAATTTATGTTTATATTAGAAAGTTTTTATTTCATTTTGTAGGTCAGGTAAAGTTTTATCTTTACCCTATTAGGGTTTTATGCTGGGCCTGAAAATTAAATTGATGTTAGATTAAGAGAAGAAAAGCATAAAAATTTATATGTTTTAAGTGACAAATTTACCTAAGTTTTATGTGACACAGGAGCCCTTATAAGAAAATAAGACCCCAAAGGAATGGTGAAATCTAAACAAAGAGGAGAAATTGTGGAAAAGTAACTAAACTATGTGGAGGTTAAAGGAAGATGAGAATTATTTTAACAAGGTCTGTTTGTACAGAATTCTCTTGAATCCCCCTAGTTTCTTTATTCCTGGTAAAGAGAGGGCATCTTTCATATGGGGGCTTTTATCTCCTACTAGAGGCCTGGTGCATGAAAATTCATGCACTGGGGGCGGGGGGTCCCTCAGCCAGGCCTACCCCCTCTCACAGTCTGTGAGCCCTAAGGGGATGTCCTACTGATGGCTTAGGCCCGCTCCCCACAGGGAGCGGGCTTAAGCTGCAGTCTGGCCTCCCTCTGTGGGAGGCGATGGGAAAGCACCACTCCCATCACCCGGCTGCTGCTGCCACTGCTGGCCGCCATGGGTGGAGGGTGATCTGGGGCCAGGCCAGCTTGGGGAGAGGCTGTGGGAGGTTGAGGCACAGCAGGTCACACCCCGTCCAACCTCTGCGGAGGCATGGCACTGGAACTAGGCCCACGCCGCTGCCTCAGTGGCTGCCTTTGCAGAAGGGGCAGTACTGGGACCAGGACCATGCAGCCCCCTCTCCCACACCGCCTCTTCGAAGGGGCCGTGGCACTTGACTGGCTCATGCCGAGGCCTCTCCTGTCCCACCTCTGCAAAAGGGGCGGAGGCTGCAGCAGCGCCTCTCCTGTGGCCTCTGCAAAAGGGGCCACGCCGCTGAGCCTCTCCCACACTTCTCCCACACCATACTGCCTCTCCCGCACCACCTGGGATCCTCTGAGTCCCGCCGCCTCTTCCACGCCCCTTGGCCCTCATAGGCAGCCACTATGGCTTTGTCTGGATGGACTTCCAGAAGACATCAGTCTAATTAGCATATTACTCTTTTATTAGTAAAGATTTCTAGAAGAAAGGGGGATCTCGGAATGCTTTTCTTGCATCTGTACCTTTAGCTCAAAATAATCTTTATGCCAAAGTGGTATATTTTGGGGTGGCATATTTTGCCACCTTGACTTTCATAGGATAATCTCACTGGATACAAAATTCTTAGTTGGAGTTTTTTTTTTCTTTCAACACTTTAAATATAGCACATACTGTTTTTCTCTTTTCATAATTTCTGAAGAAAAATCCAATGTAATTCTTATCCATCTTCCTGGATAGGTAATATGTGTTGTTGTTTTGGGTGTTTTTTTTTATGTGTGTGTTTTTTTTCCCTTCTGGCTTCTTTAAGTTTTCTCTTTTCATGTTGACTTTCTGCTATTTGTCCTGCTTATTGTTCTCTAAGCTTCATTTGTTTTGGAAAACGTTCAACCACTATTACTTCAAATATTGCTTCTGTTCCTTTCTTCTTTTCCTTCAGGCATTCCCATTTCCTTCAAGTGTATACGTTACACCTTTTGTAATTGTCCCATAGGTCTTGGATATTCTATTCAAGGGTCTTTATTTCTTTAAAAGTTACTTAGACAAAGACAGATGATAGATATTACATTTATCTTGAACATATAACTTAATCAGAGCACAGCAGGAATAAATACATGAAAAGCCGCAGAGATGGCCTGAAACTTTTTCCTCTGCTACATCCACTAAATGGAGATTTAATTAAAAATTACGATCTATAACCCAAAACACATTCAACCACATACTCATACAAAGCGAGGCTAAGCAAATCTTTCTTTACATACGCTAATCAAACGTCTTTCTATGAAGAAAGAAAGACCATTATTGTCATTTCAAAATTATTCAGATGGTTATTTCAAACATTTTACCCACTCAGGAAAGGAAGTATCTTAAGATCTCTTCTACAGCTCCTTTTCCCCCCACCCCACCCCACCTTCTTTTTGGGAGAAAATGGGATGTAAAAGTTGCTTGATCCACAACTTAAGTACTGCAGTGAAGAAGTGTGGGATATTTTAAGGTGTAACATTTGCCTTTCAGCTTAAAATATGAAGTCTAGATGCAGCTACCACCACACAGCCCCAATAAGGAACAGGCCAAAATTCTCAAGAGTTGGAGTGGGTCATTTATTCTATTTTAACATTGAGATAGTTAAAGAATAATGCTCGGCCCTGAATTGTACACTTTAAAGTAGCTAATTGCATGGTATATGAATTTCACTTCATTTTTTTTTTCAAGTACTTGATGCTTTAAAGGCTTTAGAGCCCTAGCCGGTTTGGCTCAGTAGATAGAGCATCAGCCTGTGGACTGAATGGTCCCGGGTTCAATTCCAGTCAAGGGCACATGCCCAGATTCCTGACTCAGTCCCCAGTGAGGGGCATGCAGGAGGCAGCCAATCAATGATTCTCTCTCCCCATTGATGTTTCTATCTCTATCTCCCTTCCTCTCTGAAATCAATAAAAATATATTTTTTTAAAAAAGGCTTTAGAAATTATACAGAGGGAGGTGCTTTTAAGGGGTCCTTTGTAACAGAGCACAACAGTGAGTCTCAGTACCAAATAGAAGCTGGAACAACAAAATTATTCTAGGTACAGTATGTTCCAGTGCCAGTTTGGAGCTTCCAGGAAACTTTAGAATAACTGTAACATATGAATTTGGGCTAAGAAGAAAGTCAGGTCAATAGCTACCTTAGAAAGTTTGATCTGAGGAAAATGGATTGGTTCAACAATTTCCAGTGACTTCATGGAACTTCTAGGTACTTCAGTCATATTGTCAAGCCCCTTAGATTGCTGAGGCTTGCCCTCACTTTTAGGAACCTAACAGTTGTAAACCAGATTTCTGTATAACTCAAGGGAAGATGCTTTAAAACTCTGTGGAACAGAATAGATTCTCCTTAATGAGTCCTGAATTCTCAAGAGTGATTCTTTAGGAAAAGCTCCTGATTAAAGAAGCTGTAGGCTGGCATGCCCAGCAATATCATACTGATGGCAACAAATCATAGGCCAGTAAGGAGGTCCAAGGAGCAGTGGCTTCTTGCTCCATCAGCATGGTTTCACAAACATACTATTCTTGAGCAATGACTTATACTTTGAAGCATTATCATTTTTAAATGTCACACTTGACATCCCAGTTGACATATACAATTCCAGGGAGTTTAAAATCTTTTAGTATCAGGAAATTAAGAGTGCTTCCAACCTAGGCATATTTTCTATTAATCAAATAAGAAGGAAAAAATGTGTTCTCTATCCCTTTATTTCCATTCCTGTTCTACTACATCTGGAGTACAAAATATAAGGACCAAGAGTATATTAGTTTAACAACTTGCAGGTGTGTGTCTATTCACACAGCACATTCTCTTTTGGGGAAAACTGTTACAATATTTTTATAACCAGTTATAAACTTCTTAATTTCTTCTCTACTCTTCACCAACCTACTGCTTTTAATTCCCATTTCTTATATAAATGAAGCAGAATGACATAGTCCAACTAAGAAGAGAAACTTTCCCTATGTAGATGGAAAGCTATTTTCTTTCCAGTTTATATGTGAGCCTGGTAGAAACTAGTTCATACCTGTAATATGAGCTCAACTACAAAACTCATCATATGCCATACACACTCCTTTGGTCTCAATCCTTCACACCATACATCACATGCTCACCAATTCCTCATGCTCACTGGGCTTACCTCCACCTGTCCAGTCTAATCTCTGGCTTTTCCTGGGCCTTCCCCTTCACTCCACTTCCACATCCTCCTACCGTACTTTGAAAAAAGAATATTTCATTGTGCAAAGTTTTCCTTTGGATGATCAACTTACAGGAAATCTGACCCAGGATTCCCAGGGCAATACCATACTTTCTACAATTCTTTCAGACAGTCTAACTTCCTAGTCTCAAGAAAGGACTGGAGGAAAAGCAGGTAGCGATCATGGGGGTTAGGAAAGCTAACCTTTTTTCCAACCTCCAGCCCTAAAGTTAGCATATCTACCATCTTTCTCTGGTTCTCACTCATCATTCAGCAGAGTGGTCATCATGCTAACCACAGACTCCTAACCACAGTCTCTTTTTTATTTTGCTTTTCAGTTTGAGAAGTTTTTGTTGACATACCTTCAAGATTACTGATTTTTTTCCTTTGCTGTGTCCAGTCTACTGATGAAGCCATCGAAGTAATTTTTCATTACTGTTGCAGTGTTCTTAATTTCCCACATTTCCCTTTTTCCCAAGAGTTTCCACCTCTCCGCTTACATTACTCATCTTTTCTTGCTTTTTGTGCCCTTAAGATATTAATCATATTTAAATCCTCAGTCTGATAATTTCCAAATTTCTGCCATATCTGAGTCTAGTTTTGATGTTTGCTTGGTTTCTTTGGACTACACTATTTGCCTTTTAACATGCCTTGTAACTTCTTGTTGAAAGCTAGACATGATCTAACAGGTAAAAAAAGAAACTGAGGGCCCTGGCTGGTTTGGCTCAGTGGATAGTGCGACAGCCTGGTGACTGAATGGTCTCGGGTTTGATTCCGGTAAAGGGCACATGCCCTGGTTGCAGGCTTAATCCCCAGTGGGGTTGTGCAGGAGGCAGCCAATCAGTGATTCTCTTATCATTGATGTTTCTATCTCTCTCCCTCTCTCTTCCTCTCTGAAATCAATAAAAACATATTTAAAAAAAGAAAGAAACTGAGGTAAATAGACCTTTGGTGTGAGGTTTTATATTTATCTGCTAAGAGTTACACTGTGATTACTGTCTGCTATAGCTGGAAAGGGTATTGACTCTTATTCTGAATGAAAAGGACTACCGTTGTGTGCCTATAAACAGAAGAGAGATATGATGAATTTAACATTAAAAAAATATTTGGCTGGCTCATAAGGATTTGCCATTGCGATAAACTAGGCAAGAGATAATGTAGTTTAGATCAGGGCAATTCTATGTAATGGTTATTAGGTGTTAGAAAAAGAGAAAAGCTAAGTATATTTCTGAGATCTTTGGGATGAATAAGGAGAATGAATCCTCAATAACTGAGATAGAAAAAGCAACAAATAGACTAGTTTTTTGTTGAGAAGGGCAGAATTTCAGTTTGAGCATGTTAGTTTTGAGAAATCTATTAGATATCCAGGTAGAGATCCCAAGTAGATAACTGGAGAACAGGAGAAATACTTGGTTAGAGATAGTTTGGAGAGTCATCAGCATACAGATGGCACTTAAAGACATGAGAGTACAAGATCACAGTGGGCGCGAGTGTAGACAGGGAAAGGAAGAGAACCAAGACACATGAAAAGGTGTGTGAGGGGGTAGGGAAGAGTGGGTAGTGTGAAGAGAGAAGAAACCAGAAAAGAAATTGAGAAGAATCATAAGTAAAATATGGAAATAAGTGAAGAAAACATAGCAAAGAGGAGCAAGTCAAATCTACTCTGTGAAGTGCTGCTGATATATCAAGAAGGATGAGATAGGCTAGCATACCTTTAGTGGATTTGGTACAAACGTATTGAAGACAGATTAGGAATTCAAAACACCAAAAACAAACAAACAAACAAAAAATTTAACAGAGGTTAGATAGCCTGACCTGGAAGCTTTTTCTGGCAGCAATAAAGTCCTCTTAAATTATTAAGACAGCTCCTTGCCCTCAGTACCCACTGTGTGCCCAGGTATAGATTGTGATGAGCTCTCATTAGGGTGCCTATGTTGTGATGGATCAATTTAGCTGTTCCCTCAACTGAGAAGTGGCATGAGCCTGTGTATTGCTAGCTCTACAATGATTAAATCTATCCCACTTTTATCTAAATAACTGAGATTTTAGAGTAGCTAGAATTACCTAGAGGTTCAAGGAAACCTGTTGCAACAATCTCAAAAGTTTGGATATCCTAAACCTTATAAAATGAACTGATAAAGGTAATGAGTGTTCTTTTAGTCTTCTCTCTCTCTCTCTCTCTCTCTCTCTCTCTCTCTAGTGAATAATTTTTACAATATATACTCACCTTCAGCCTACATACAAGCTTTGATTTTTTTTCATTTTTATATTCAAGGAAATAATACTTTTTCATTCTGTGTCTTCAATAACTTTGTACACAGAATGTACAAGTAATATGATACAAAGTATAGAGTTATATCGTTTTCAGAAACTGCATACATAAAGTTAATAGTATAAAAATAATAATATAGGTAACATTTTATAAAAGGAAGTTCTGTCTTCTAAATCTTCCAAATTATTCATTTTCAAAAGTATGGAAGGAAGAAAGAATATTGACAGAAAGGTGCGTGGAGATATTGGGATGCAACGGTGGATCATGAAAACACTCTAAAACATTGTGTTAGGAAATTGTCAAAATATATAAATCATTATAAAATCCTGCTAATAATAATGTATAACTTTATTTTCAATGCAAGATCATTATTAAGGCTACTCTGTGGGGTAGTACATGGAGAGCAGATAATTTCAGGACAATATTTTAAGTGTCCCCATAGTCTCAAATAAAGAGTTCTGGGACTATGGGCTCTTGAAAAAAAAATAGAGAGATTCACTAGTCCCCAATGATACATCAGATAAAGAATACATTGGTGGGGGGTAAAGACACACATGTAATACTTTAATCAATAAAGAAACAAAAGAATACATTGGTAAGCATCCCACTGGCATAGGTAGGGCTCCTGAGGGGCTCCTATGATTATGACCCATCCTGTGCCACCCTTTCTGTCCAGGTGTTAATGTAGCACCAGCAGAAAAAGAAATAACTAAAAAGATTACATAATGATATCCATTTCCATATATTAATCTTAAGTACCTATATCCCATGATTTTGCAGTGTCGCTGTACTGCACATGATAACATTTTGTTTAAATAAATATGTCTTGGGCCTTATGCAGGGTCCTATTTTTTTAAAATACATTTTATCGATTTTTTACAGAGAGGAAGGGAGAGGGATAGAGAGTTAGAAACATCGATGAGAGAGAAGCATCAATCAGCTGCCTCCTGCACACCCCGCACTGGGGATGTGCCTGCAACCAAGGTACATGCCCTTGACCGGAATCGAACCCGGGACTCTTCAGTCCCCAGGCCGACGCTCTATCAAGTGAGCCAAACCTGCTAGGGCCAGGGTCCTATTTGAAGTACCAAACTTTCTTCTAAAATAATTTTACATATATTGTCTGGACTTCAAGAACATGATAAAATAATATGATAAACCTTTTGGAGAAAAAATACATATACATTATCACACATGCACATATATTCAAGTATGTTATGTGTGAGAAATTGTAAGAAAAATGAGGAAATGAGTAACACTAGAATCAGGAGAATTGTTACTCTTACGCTGCAATAAGGAGGATGTGATTTTGGTGAGGTTCATAGGGCTCCAAGGTACTGGTTAATGTCTATTTTTTAAGCTGAGCAACAGGTTTATGGGTGTTGGTTTTATATATGATTTCATTTTAAAATTTGAAAAAAAGAAAAGTCACATATAAGAAATGTTATATCAGGAACATCTGAGTTTTTTTTATTAAATTTATCTATGGCGCCTGGAAAGATCCTAATACCTCCTCACAGCAACATTTTAATGCACAAAATGTCATACTTTTTTTTCAGTCCGAAAGGATATAGTCCGCATCCTCCCCAGTTTAGATGTTGAAGTCAAAGACATTACTGACAGCTATGACGCCAACTGGTTTCTTCAGCTGTTATCTACACAAGATCTTTCTGAAATGACCAGTAAAGAGTTCCCCATTGTGGCTGAGGTCATAGAAGCACCTCAAGGAAGCCAGCTCCTCGCAAGCATCTTACAGCCTGGGAAAACCATTGTGATTCACCAAAAGTGTCAGGCATCGAGGATCTTAGCTTCAGAAATTAGAAGCCATTTTCCTAAAAGACACTTTTTAATCCCCAAGAGCTATAAAGGCAAATTCAAGCGGCGACCTCGGGAATTCCCAACAGCTTATGACCTTGAGATAGCGAAGAGTGAAAAGGAACCTCTCCACGTGGTGGCCACCAAAGCCTTTCATCCCCCGCATGAGGAGCTGTCATCCGTAGCTGTCGGGGACCAGTTCCTAGTGCATCACTCACAGACGACTGAAGTCCTCTCTGAGGGCATCAAAAAAGTGGTGAACGTTCTGGCCTGTGAAAAAATCCTCAAAAAATCCTATGAGGCAGCACTGCTCCCTTTATACATGGAAGGAGGTTTTGTGGAGGTGATTCATGATAAGAAACAGTACCAGATTGCTGAGCTCTGCGCACAGTTCCACTTGCCCTTCAATGTGAAGGTATCTGTGAGAGATCTTTTCATTGAAGAAGACATTTTGGTGGCTACGCCAGGACTGCGGTTGGAGGAAGCTATCACGGACTCTTATCTACTCATAAGTGACTTTGCCAACCCCGCAGAATGTTGGGAAATTCCTGTCAGCCGCTCGAATATGACTGTTCAGTTAGTTAGTAATTTGTCTCAGGATACGGGATCATTTCTAGTCAGGACTCTGATCGAAGAGATCACGGAAGAACAGTATTACATGATGCGAAGATATGAAAGCTCCTTCTTGCACCCCCCACCTCGCCCCCCCAAACATCCCTCGGTGGAAGAAGCAAAGCCAACTCTGCTACACGTAGCAGGAGAGAGGACTGTGGGTCTGCCCAAGTCTCCCAAGGTAAGGCTATGGTTCTGCAGTTTTTCTTCTGGAATGTTTTTCTTGGGGCGATTTATTTCAAGTCTTTTCTGAGTTTTTTTTTGCTTACTTTTCTTTCTTTCATGCCATATTTGGAATGAGCATTTTTGATGCACAATAGATGAATGAACATCAACAGAGCATAAGCTGTTGCAGCATTTTGTATTTTGATGCTTAACCAGTAAATGTGACAAGACGTTTATAATGAACTAGAAGGAGCAGGGGTGACATTTGGATATGCTGACCCAAATTGCCATTTCGATGGGTTTTAGTAATTAGGATTGTTTTATACATTGCCTCAGAAGCAAATCTCTTTTAGTTTGAAAAAGTTGTTCATTTTTTTCTAGGTAGAGTTGTTTTAATACTTCATCTAGGAAATGAGTGCACAAAAAACTCTCTTCTTGGGGGGGGAGGGGGGTTGCCTACCAGTAGCATACATCTATAACACATGTCTTCATTTTATCTTAAGTGCAGAAAGATGTAAAAATATCTTGGCAGAACTATGTGTGAGCATATGAGCATCTGCCCACATTCTGCCTATCTGAGAATTGTAATCTTTAACAGTTCTGTTGAAAAACAAAATCAATAAAACTGCAGACAGTATGAGATCATTACAGAATCAACAACTCCATAACCACTCTAAAGATTTTGGGAGAGGGGGCGTTGCAGCTTCATTTCTACTTGGAACCTTTTGTCTTTTGGAAACTGCTGAGTGCCTGGAAAGCACTTGCCCTTACACCATGAGGCGTAGGCCCTTTATCTGGCCAGCAGTGGTTCTATGGTGTGTGGAAGGGGCGCATTCTGGCCTGGCAGATGTTGTGCTAGCAGCTTGGGGAGACAAAGCTATTAGTAAAACAAAGAGAGATGCTGTGTTTACTCCCTATACTCAGGAATGCTAGCTGCCTCAGGCTTCAAGTATGTGGGTACGGAACTACTTTTAATTCTGCATTTCAAAGATTGCATCCTATTGTCTACTGGGGAAATTCAGTAAGGATCTTCAAACTCATCTTCCGAAGGAGATAAAGCCAACCAAAATTTTCTTTCCCGAAAAACAATTTTGAAGCAGTCATTGTGAATTAAACAACTGTTCCCAAATAATGTTGTTGAATAACGTGCATCTGTTCATGTGGAGGCTATCTGGCTTCTCCTGTTAAATATGTTTTTATTACTGAACTGAATGACTTGAGGGATGGAATGCTGGTTTGTTTTGTAGTGGTGAGCAGAAGAATGCCTCCCACCTGCAAGGTGTCCTTCCCTAAACCCTATGAACCTTTGAAGGTGTTACATTGGATGGCTAAATAGACTGTGCGCATGTGCTTAAAATTAGGGACCATAAAATGAGAGTATCCTGGATGATCTAGGTATGTCCAAGTTAACCATGTCAGTCCTTAAGAGGACTTTTCCCAGTTGAGATCTGGATTGGAGAGATGTGACTACAGAGGAATCATCAAAGAAATGCAACATTGCTGACTTGGAAGATGGAGGGAAGGAGCATTGAGCCAAGGCATGTAGATGATGTCTAGAAGCTAGAAAAGACAAAGAGACCTCTTACCTAGAGCTTCCAGAGTAGAATTCAGCTATGCTGACACCGTGATTTTAGCCAATGAGACTCCTGTCAGATTTCTGACTTACAGAACTCTAAGATAATAAAGTTGTATTATTTAAGGCACCAAGTTCATGTGATAGCAACAATAGAAAGTTAATATAGGACACAAAGTTGGGAGGAAGGTATAAGTAAAAACTTTAGATGGAAAAATCTATATTTGTTAGAACTAGTTGGGTACAGCTAAGTTCCAGGGACAATTGGAAGCAGGATTTGCACACAGCCAGAGTGGACCTTACTTTTCATCACAAATTGGTTTATTTTCACAGGCTGGTTTTATTCATATGAGGCACACTACTGCTGGCAGTTCATCTTATAGTTTCATAATCAGGGAAGAATATAATCTCTTTGTTTGATTCCAAATTAAAAAGAGAAAGACTTTGTTTCACATGTCCATCTCCTGGTTCAATCAACTCATTAGCTGTCCCCAAAACCATCAAGATTGGTAGGAAGGGAATGAGGACTGGTTGTCTCAAATAACAAATACTGGAAATGTATATGAACATCTGGAGATACCAAAGAATAGATGTCTATTACAATAAAAAGGAAAGACTAAAAAATCCTAAAGTACTAAGAAGGCATTCATAGAAAAATGTTAAAAAATTTTTAAATGCCTTTTGACAGAATGTCAGGTGAAAATGATGTGTTTTATGAAGAGAGGAATTCATAAAACAGCAGTGCTATGTCTAGGCTACTGTTTGGAAAAATTTACAGTCTTCCCCCTATGATTCCCCTTTACTCTCACATGACTACCACACTCACAGCACTTCTCACACGAGCTGTGTGGGGTTTCCCCACACCAAGCGATTCAGCAACACCAGGTGGGTATCCTACAACTCAATTCTGACACCATCTACCAGCACATAGTGTCAAGTCCCACCAGTTCATTTGGGCTCAGTCCCACAAGGCTGCTCCTGCCCTACTTCAGATGCTGTTCACAAGTATTAAGTCCTCAGGTTACACACAACTTCTGTCAACTTGACTACAAATCAGAGGCTGCCATGACCCTCTCCTTGGGTCCTATTAATTTGCTAAAGTGGCTCCCAGAACTCAGGGAAATAGTTGCTTTCATTCACTATTTTATTAAAGGATATAATAAAGGATACCGATGAACAGTCAGGTGAAGAGATTCAGAAGACGAGCTCTGGGAGGGTTCTGAGCTCAGGGGTGTCTGTTCCCTGTCATGTTGGGATGTACCACTTTACCAGGATGTGGATGTTTTAACCCCAGAAGCTCTCCAAACCCCATATTTTGGGGGACTTTTGTGGAGACTTCCTCACATAGACATAATCAATTATTAACTCCATTTCTAGTCACTCTTTCCTCTATGGAGAATTGGATGGGGTTGGCGCGAAAATTCCAAGCTTCTAATTATGGGTTAGTCTTTCAGATGACTAGCTCTCATCCAGGAGCCATCCAGGACCCCACCCAAAGCCTCCTCATTAGAACAAAAGGCCCTCCTATCACCCAGAAATTCCCATGGATTTAGAAGCCCTGTGTCAGGAACCAGGGTCAAAGATGAAACATTAGAACAAAGGATGCTCCTAAGGCTCTTATCACTTAGGAAATTACAACAAGCATTTCAGAGCTCTGCACCAAGCAGATACCAATACATAGAATTTCTATTATCTCACAGTTAGTAAAATAAGACTATTGCAATCTTGGACTAAATTTATACATGTAGGATTCCAGCTCAACTTATTAATTCCTAACTATTTCTTCACTGGGCCGACCCTACATGAATTCATGTGTCTAGTTCTGAGTTCCACTTCTGAATATTGATTAACTGAAGTTTGTAGAGATGTTAAGAGTCAGTTTAAGATGTTAAAAGGTTGAGGAGCCATTTTTATTTGAGGACCTATTGAGGAAACTGAGGAATAGTCTAAACTTGAATGATTGGTACTCGATGACATTAGTTATTTTACACATTCAAAGAGATACTCTGTAGCAAAGAGTACATTCTTATTTTTCATTACAAAGCTGGTTGAGAATCAGGAGAGGATAATTTTGGTACAATGTGTTGGAACAGATTTATTGTCCCGAAAAAGGTTATAGCAGAATCTAAGAAACCCTAAGTTCAGTGATATTTTGGGAGATTCCTGATTGGTTGAAAGTTTATCAGTCAGTTGAAAAGGCTCTATGATTCTTTGTTTATGATTAGTTTCACAGAATTTAGCGTAGTAAATAAAGGACTATATTGTCCCTGAAATCACTTTAAAATGTCAAGCGTACTATAATTTATCTGTGTTTAGACCTCCAGACCTCATTTTTAATAATTTTTCTTACCATAAAGATAGAAATCTGCTTACTAGATAATTTTTTGGAATATAAACAGAAGCTCTGCATAATCTACTTAAAAAGTCTTGCAACCAACTATTTCTTATTATCACAATGTCATTCTTCCATATATTTCTTTTATATTTCTTCTGATATCTACATTAAAGCTCTTTTATGTATGCTTTTGAAGTGGTTAGATAGAACTTCTTTTTAATATTCTAAAGCCAGGAAGCTGCCATTGAAAATAAGCCTCTAAGATGTTGGATTGTATGTGGAATATTGCTTTAAATTCATAGAACAATTTGTAAGGGTTATTCAGAGTTTAAACATTAAACTCACTTAACTCATTACCTTATTACATATGCAGATGCTTCATTATATAAGTTTACTTTTGCCTTCCCAGTGGATTATTAACTTTACTGGATCATTTCTTGCACTGTTAAATAACAGGGCCAATATATAGGCTATCAAAGAGTAAGAAACTAAATATACTCAGTCTTTGCCAAATTCACCTGTATCGGGTATCCATTGTCACTTATGAATACTACAAGTTTATCTAAGAAGTTTAGAAATTAAAAATACATAAGAGCAAGTTATAAGAACTAGGGTAGATAGATATAATTATTTTCCAAGGTAAGATTGTCAACCTCTAGTTTTAGCAATTCTATATAATAAAGAGGTGATATGCAAATTGACCCTCATGCCCTTACAAAATGGCTGCCTACGACTAGGCCGGCAGGGGGGTAAGTGAGGGACGACCAAATGACTGAACAAGCAGGCTTCGTGGGGTGACCAGGCTGGCAGGGGGGTTAGTGAGGGACGACAAAACGACTGAACAAGCAGGCTGCTTGGGGCGACCAGGCCGGCAGGGGGGTTAGTGAGGGACGACCAAATGACTGAATAGCAGGCTGCATGGGGCAAACCAGGCCGGTGGGGGGGGGGGGGGCGCAGTTAGGGTGACCAGGCCCGGCAGGCAGGTGAGCAATTAGGAGCCAGCAGTCCAGGATTGTGAGAGGGATGTCCAACTGCCGGTTTAGGCTAAATTGGCAGTGGGACATCCCCCCAAGGGGTTCCGGATTGGATTGGAGAGGGTGCAAGCTGGGCTGAGGGGACCTGACCCCCCCCCCCGCCCCGTGCACGAATTTTGTGCACCGGGCCTCTAGTACCTAAATAAGAGAAAATCGATTGTAGTAGAAATGTCAGAATTGTAATATGGATACGTTCAGGGACAGGTGAAAGGGGGAGATGGATATCAACAGAGACAATGGTGCATCTCAAGGCCTATGATGTTTTACACTGAAGGATCTTATTCTTGTTTTAAAATATAACTTGGAGAATAATGTATGGAGTCTAAACAAAGGGATGAGAATATACCAAGGACCTCTCAAAAAAATGTAGACTTATGACAATGTAAAAATAGTATCTTTAAGATTTGTACTTTTTGATTCTTAATCAGATGAACACAATATTATAAAGTGACTAAATAAATGAGGCTGGGACTAAATAGGAATCTGATGGGGTAGACTGTCCTTCTCTGAGAGTTTCTATGTCAGAAGTATTTCAGAGAGTGTGAAACAACATACTCACTGGAGTTCTTGCCTGTCGTAGATATATATGGCTATGCCTTCTGAGTGCCGCACAGGAGAAATGTAACTTCTGTATTCTGATGAAAGAACCTATAACCAGATAGAAAAACAAACCTTTGGTTGAAAGATGAGATATTCCTCTCCTTCGGAGACTGCAACTGGGACCAGAAATCTTGCATTCCACTAACATTGTTTGGCCATTTAATGCCCAAGTGTCCATTTTGCTGCCAGAATTTCTAGATTTCTGTTGGACAAGAACACCCATAGGAGACATTAAGACCAAGAGCAAGGGAGGTGGTAATGGCAAGGTACCGTGAATTGAGCAGAAAAAAACTCTGTCCTAGAATTAGAGTGAGGGCTGGAAAAGGCAGAAGGAAAGCAATAGTTTCTGGGAGCTGCAGAGAGAACACTTGGCCAGCAGCAGCGGGGTGCTAAGACTCACTTCTGTTCTGATCCGGTGTGACAGTTAGAGTGGCTGAAAAATGTTAAAGAAGCCCACGCTCGTGGGCTGCACCTAGACCTTTACAGCAGCGATTTTCAACCTTTTCATTTCCTGGCACACATAAACTAATTACTAAAATTCTGCAGCACACCAAAAATATATATATATTTTGCTGATCTGACAAAAAAATAGGTATAATTTTGATTCATTCACACTGAATGGCTATTGTTGTGTTAGCTATTGTCAGTTTTTTAAATTGCCTACTTCAGGGAAAAGAGGTCAGTGCCCCTGACTAAATAGTCAGGTATTGCATGTTTTAAAAATTCTTGCAGCACATCAGTTGCCTCTTGTGGCACACCTGTTAAAAATCACTGCTTTAGAGGATAATATTATAGCCACTCATTTATTATCTATAAAATGTAGGCATGTCACACACAAACATGGTGTGATTTTATTATATTTTGTTAACCTGGTATAGTATAAAAGCATGAGAGCATTTGGCTTTATAACCAACCATTACACTTCTGCAGACTGATATCTATCCACTCTTGGTGCATACTTTTGGTCTAACATAGAAAATGTAAGTCTATTGCCCTGTGATAGGAAAAAAATTAATGATTTAGCAATTTTCAAAGACCAAAAACAGGCTTAAAGGTGGAAAGTGGACATACGCTAAAAACTGGGCTCTAAATCTAATAAGAAAATAAGGGGAACTTATGAATTTTTTTAATGTTGAAGAATTTCAACTGTGAGATACAATCTCAGCATATTTTCAGCAGATATTTGAGCTGTTCTTAGGGCAACATACATACAGATTCATACATCACTGTTTTTAGTTGCCTGAGGTTTGTAGTCTAGTAAATGACAGGAACCAGTAAACAGCCGAGTAGGAGGAAGTGAAAAGATGGGAGGAGGGAACAAAGGATGAATAAATGAAGTGCGGGGTTGAACATTAGCCAAACCAGAGTTCCAACTGAAACCTTGCAGGTAGAAATCTGTGCCCATTGGGAAGTACAGAATATATATAAATTCTTTTTTGTGTTTTTGGAAGTGGGAGAGTAATCATAACTTGTAAAATTTCACTCCAGGCATGACATGCAGTGCATTAATACTTCTAGCTGAAAAGGAATTGGTGAAAGTAAGACATTAGAAAACAATGCCTGATTTTAAAGGTATTTAGACCAAAAAATTAGTAAGTTATCAAACTACTAATAAAGTACCCATTCCATTCTCTCTAGAGAATTTATGTCCAAAGAACATTGTTTCTGTGGTGGGATAATTGAAGTACACTCATACTTGGAAATGATTGGGTAAACCAAAATTTTGGCCTTCTTTCAGGTTTCAACCAACTGACAGTATTCTCACCAGAGTGAGGAAGGGCTGACGAAAATGTTATTTAATACTGTTCCTCACCTCCCTCTCCCATCTGTGGAGTCAAGAACTAAAATACCACCAATTATGAGATTATCATATTTTCAGTGTTAGTATTACTTTTCAGCTTCAAAAAAAAATATGAATTATCCCTGGCTGGTGTGGTGAGCATCATCCCAATTTCAGGTCAGGGCATATACCCATGTTACAGATTTGATTCCTAGTCTGGTACGTACTGGAGGCAACAGAGAAGGCAGCTGATTGATGTTTCTCTCTCACATTGATGCTTTTCTCTCCTTCCCTCTCTTTAAAAAAATCAATAAAAACAATTTAATAAATAATATATATGAATTTAAAAAATATATTTTCCCAATGGATTGGCAAAATGATTGGATAAAGTTTGGAGTAAATTATTTCATGTTAGATTTCTGGCTTTTACAAATGTTAGAACAGTTTTTACTTTCTTAAATGTCCATAACCTAGAAATCCCTGTTTAGAAATGACCAGTTATAACAGAAGAATCAGCAGTTTCGGATGTTCAAGCACAGTATGGATAAAGTGAGGGCACTTGAATTGCCAACTTGCAATAATCCCCATAACGATTTGAGTCCCTAGAACCATTGAGTTGGATGTGGGCTCACTAGATATTTAAGTTCCGTTCTTTGAGTTCACTATCTTCAGTTTTGTTTTACAAATTTTTAGAAATCTGAAGATTAGTTGGAGAAATCTAGAGAAGGTAAGTTCCAGCTGGCTTTGTAGTTCCCAAAACTGATTTATCTGAGTTTTCCATTACTATGTTATCAGTTTTGAATTTATTTTAGAATAAAAACCTTGCCTAGAAATAAATCAGTAAGACACAAGCTATATATTGGAGCAAGTAAGTTTTACTACAGCTATCCAGTTTCTTGCAGGGCAACAATTACGTTTAACTGTTTTGGTGGTGTTTTCATTGATGTCAAATCTACAAACTTTTATGATTTGCTTTCCAAACCAAATTTTCTGGGCAAATGTTAAAATGGAAAATGAGTATAAGATGGTTATGAAAGAATGCGTAAGGATAGGCTTCCAAAAATCAGTATTTTTTTCAAATTTTGAAAAGCAGAAAATAAGAAAAAATATCTTAAAAATAGAGGAGAAAATGAACTTTGAACTTAAGAGACCAGAGGGTCCATAAACACTCTGAAATGCCATAGAGACAGAAATGATTCAAACAAATGCATTATTTAAGGGCAAACTCTCAGCCAGCCTTTTACTGCACTAAACCTTTCCTTGTTATACCTCATTCATAATCTAACTTCAATATGATTCAAATGTCTTAGAAAGACTCTACCCACGACTTAATTTCAAGATACACTTCTACTAGGACAAGTAGCTTTTAGTTATTTTGTAAGACATGTTATTTGTTTAAGCATTTACCATGAACCAACTACATAGATAATTTTAAATCTGATGAGAAAAGAAAAAAAATTGGAGGAAATCCTATTAGACTGAGGGCCATTGGCCGCAAAATTAGCCAAATAGAATAGATGTATACATTAAAGACCACAATAACTATGTAATATATTGTTATTTATGTAGATACAAAGTTGAAAAGGATTGATGGCAAAATTATGGAATTGCACAATATGCAAAAACCAAGAAATATCTGTTCTCCTAGAGTAAGAGATAAGAATGCAATTTTAATATGTGACATTATGCTTATTTATATCACAAAACATTATATACTGTTTGTTCTTAATGGAAGTTTGTTGCTTTTAAATGTTTTCCATATCCTAACTAATGTTCAAAAAGTACACAATTGCCACTTAATGAAATAGGATAAGACACAAAGTCAAGTAAGGCCATTGTTATCAAAGGATGAAAAATGCTCTACCCAAGCTATTTTTCTCCTCATTGTCTCTGGTTCTAGCTTCTCCCCTGAGCTGTAATCATTTCTATGTTTTAAATCATATTAGACTGTTCCCCAGCCATATTCGCTCACATGGTTGTTGGGCATCCTGTCTTCAATAAACTATCCAAAGGTCTATGATCCAGACTGGCCTGTCTTTTGTAATTAAAAAGCCACCAGCCCATTACTGACCACGTTGACTGCTAGTGACTGAAACCACGGAAAGTGAAACTGTGCTTAAGGGGCACCACATACTGTAAATGGTAAATAAAGTTTTGTGAGAGAAAAAGATGAGGCTGGAGAGTGTGTGGAAGGATAGGGGGAGAAAGTATGAAAGGAAAGGAGAAAGGAGGAATATTTTATCTTATTTTTCTCTAAATAAATTCCCTTGCAGTCCATGTATTTTAAAAAGTCTGCAAATGTCATAGTTTTAGGTAAGTTTTCCAGACTACTGGTTTTTAATACTTCTATATGGAATATTCAATTTTTATGCAGCAAAACCTGTTAACCTTTTCATTTGTGCTTACTTTTATGGCTTTTAACCTTATCTCCATTCCAATGATTCAATAGGTTAATTCCATTCTAATATTTTAGAATTTGAATTTATATGTATAAATTTAATATATACATATGTACAAACATAATATGTATGTATGCATGTGAGTGTATATATATACATATATATTATATGTGTATACTTCATCTCACTTGAACCCTACAACCTTGTGATATGGGTATTATCATCACCATTTTATAGCGAAGGCAGCTTGCCCAAGGTTCCAGGTTTGCAGCCAGTGCCAGGGCAGGCCTTTCTCCCTGCTCATCTGCCCACAAGGCCCAGACACTTGGTATGGTCCTATGATGCCTCCTGGAAAGGTGGTCTATGAATGTCTCTCAACTTTTCTGCTCTATTGTTTCTTGCATAGAATCCATGTTTATTGTTTTTATCATAGGCAAAATGAAACAATAGCATCTTTCACGGGGTGGTTGTAAAGAAAAGATCCAAAGAAATAACACATGTCTAAAAATCATAGTATATCAAAGGGAATTAATATGGCCTATCTAATAGACAGATAGATTTTTCTTTACAAATTTTACAATTTGAAATAGTTATTTCCTTGAGATGAAAGATATTATGACTAGGTACATCAGGACCGTAAGTTTAGAAGGAAGCACATTTTTATTTTTGTGTAAAAATGATATTGCTGACACTTTATTGGAGAGACTGGTATTGTATGCCATTTTCCTCATTGGATCTGCACTGATTATGTATTTCTGTTTGCTAACCAGGTAAACAAAGACTGTTCAGCCAATATACCTGGATCATATACTAGCATTTTTAGCAACTTTTTTTTAACACTATAAAATTAATGTCTCTTTATTTTTGTTTTATCTTCCTCTGAGGTAGAACAGATCTCAGTTTCTGAATATTCATAATTCACTAAGAAGAATTTTCCATTTTGGAACAAGTAATCAAGTGATGTTGACCAGAGTTTCCTTGAAATTCCTTTGCTTTTGTGTGTGTGTGTGTGCATGTCTTACATCCTTTGTTACACCTGGGATATTCTGTAGAGCAAATACCACATATTGAATGAGTGTACAACTGTTCTCAAAAGAAAGCATATAGGAAAAGCTTCTTGACATTAGTTTGACAACAATTTCTTGGGTATTATAACTAAGGCACGGCAACAGAAGAAAAACAGACAAGTGCAACTACATCAAATTAAAAAGCATCTTTACAACAAAGGAACCTATCGACAGAATTAAAAAACAACCCATGGGGGAAATATGTGCCAACCATATATTGGATAAAGTGTTAATTCCAGAAATATGTAAGAAACTACTATAGCACAATACTAAAAAACCAAATGACCTGATGAAAAAGTAGTCAATTTGAATAGACATTTCTGGAAAGAAGGCATACAACTGACTAATATATATAGGAAAAGGTGCTAACCATCATTAATCATCATGGAAATGCCAGTCAAAATCACAAGATATCAGCCCACACCTGTTAGGGTGACTATTTTAAAAAAAAGATAAGTGTTGAGTATTTGCAGAAATTAGAATCCTTGTACAGCCACTATGAAAAACAGTATGGAAGTTTCTCAAAAAGTTAAAAATGGAACTACCAACAATCTTACTTCTGGGAATATATCCAAAATAATTGAAATCTGGATGTTGAAGGGATATCTGCACTCCCATGTATGTTATAGCATTATTCTTTTTTAAAAATATTTTTATTGATTTCAGAGAGGAAGGGAGAGGGAAAGAGAGATAGAAACATCAATGATGAGAGAGGATCATTGATGGGGTGCCTCCTGCACTCCCCTTACTGGAGACTGAGCCAGCAACCCAGGCATGTGCTCTTGACCAGAATCAAACCTGGGACCCTTCAGTCCAGAGGCTGACGCTCTATCCACTGAGCCAAACCAGCTAGGGCTGTTGTGGCATTATTCTCAATGGCCAAAAAACAATCTATATGTCCATTAACAGTTGAATGCATGTAGTAGAGATGAAATATACCATGTCTGGTATTTCCACTATGAGCATTTTGCCATAAACATCTTTGTTGCAAGCACTTTTGCCACAAATATTTTCACCACACAACTCATTGGCTAAAGGCAGTTTTTCCATAAAAGGTAAAAATAACTGGTTAATAGTTTGGCATACACTTGGCAAACTTCATGATTTTTAAGCAAGTTGTCAGTTTGATTTCTTTTCTCCATTGACAACGTTCTTGAAGAGGAACTTCTTTTATAAAAGAAAAAATTCTTTTATAATCAAAATCATTTTATTATAATTTATACATTACAAATTTGTAGATTTTAAAAAGAATAATACCAACTTAAACTGAAAGGATCAGACCCTTCAAAACAAAAAGACTTTGAACCCATAAACTTCTTACTAGCGGGAAGTAGGCCGAGAACACTACTCTGTAATTTTAGGCCTTTTCTTAAGAAAAAGATGACTCAGAAGATAGTTTCAAGGGTCCAGAGCATTGGGCCAGCAGCCAAGAAACAACTCCCAGGGAACATATTTGAGTCCTACTCCACATACTCCCTTTCTTACGAACAAAGATAAATGGCAACTTGTGTTCTTCTGGATCTGATTAATTTCAGATCAGTGACTTCTATGTTGCTTCCATTATTCCTGTTTTTTAAAAAAATATATTTTTAAAAATATTTTTATTGATTTCAGAGAGGGAAAGAGAGAGAGAATCATCAGTGATGAGAGAGAAACATTGATTGGTTGCCTCCTGCACACCCCTGACTGGGGATTGAGCCTTGCAACCAGGGCATGTGCCCTGACCAAGAATCAAACCGTGACCTCCTAGTTCATAGGTCGATACTCAAACACTGAGCCACACAGGCCAGTTTATTACTGCTTTTTAATAGAAGTGTCTATTAAGGTGCTCCTGATTCTGTCTCCCCATTGTTTGTTGGATAAGTCAGGGCATATACCTTATTTCTCTATTTCATGGTCTTCAGATCAAGAAGAGGTTCTCTCTAACTAACCTCAACTTCACCCAAGTGCCAGGCATGTAGTAAGCCATCTGCAGATGCAGAAGACATCACACGGAACTCTAGCCTACATGAGTCATAGGATGGTGAAGGTGATAACATAATGTTGCTTTAAACCAGTAACTTTTGGAGTGATTTGTTATGCAGAATAGATAACTGAGACACTCATATAAGACACTCTGTATAAGGACATAAGATTACAGAGTAAAAGATAATAGATTGGCTAATTGTAATTTTTCTCTCTTTGAACTTGAAATAGTCTTAACTTTCTCTGGCAGTCAAATGCAAAGCCACTAATATTAGAGTCTTGACAGTTGTTGCTGTATTAACTATTAGTCTTTAGGTTGTTTGGCTTCTTACCTAAGGTTGCTTTTGACAAAGTTAAGTGACAGTTTAAGCCACTTATAGGTCTTAGCAGGGAAGAAGATACCAGATGTCATGTTTGGGAGGAAAATATTTATAATCTTCCAGTTGATATTTTAAAAATCACTCAAAATCCTTTAGTGGAAGTTTATATTTGTAGCTACTTATCAGTAGCAGGAAAGAAGATAATTTTTTAAATACATAAAGTGTTTTTAAGAGATCTCTGAGTATTTTTAACAGTGTGTTTATTTTAATGATACAAAATGGGATAAAGAAGCCCAAACATGTTCTAAAAATCTAATCCTTCTTCTTCTGGAAGTTTCTAGCATTAGAATTTGGCTTACTAGCCATGCAGAAATATATCAGGAGTATGTATGATGATGAGAAACAGCTATTCTTTTATAAGTTGGCACTCCAAAAACATTCTGTAGATCTCAATGGCTCTACATTAGCCGAATTATATGAGACCACTATAAAAAGCTACATTCTTTGCCATGTTCCCTGAGGAAGCACATTTCAAGCTAATGTTCTATTCCCTTGTCAGCAAAAATCTTGAGATTACCTCTAGCTTTTTAATTATTTTTCTATCCTCAAATCATTCAAAAAGTAACTCACAGGCTTTAGGTACTTAAGTTTGAATCAGCATATATTTATACACATGCAGACATTGAATTCTGGAACTTATCCAGTGCTATCTACTTGATTTAGCATAACTTCATTTTTATGCTAAGTAGATCATGACTGACAGAGCCAAGAGAAGTCTAATAAACAAGTTTTACTTCTTACAGAATAAGAATTCCTTGAAGACTGAGTCTCCCCCTCACTTTTAGTGAACTGCCTAAATATAAGATTGGACTTCTAAGTCATGCACTAGAACTTTGTGCAGTTTTAGACTTCTCTGGGAATGTAAACATCAAAATGACATTAGATTTTTAAAGATATTGCTATGTTGTTGTTGTTCTTGTTCTTTAAAAAAAAAGGCCATAGGAATTAGAATCTGTTGGCAATAATACTTAAGAGAAGAATGTGGTCTATGAAATGACAGAAACAGGAAATATTTGAGTGAATCTTGCTATACAAAAATGAAACAATCACATTCAAGCTCTATTTTTCTAGAGAATAATTTCAAATGCTTAATCTTTAAGCAATTAAATTATTAAGAAAATGCTTTATTAGCTCAAATATAAGGACTCTTCCTTAAATATCCTCAGTGAACAGATTAACACTCATTTCCGGAAAAAAAATGAACAAATGGTATAAATAAAAAATTTACAGAACTACAAATGACCAATAAATATGTGAAACACTTCTTAATCTCACTAAAAATCAATAATATGCAAAAGTCACCAATAAGGGACAAAAATAGGAGGAGAAAAAAAGAGAAAGGTTAAGAAGTTAAATAATCAGAGTGTGAGGAAGTAGATTCTCTTATACGCTGTCTGAATGCTTTCTAACCTAGCAATTTCACTTATTACCACCTGTCTAAAAATTCCCCCATATCTGCATTCATATAAGAAAAATTGTTGTTACTGTGTTTCAAATGAACACATGAAAGAACTGTAGATTTCTATTAATAAAGGAGTCATTATATATACTAAGGATACCCATACTATTGGGATTTTTAAAAGAATGACACAGGTGTAGATGTATTGTAAAACAAAAGTGTCCAAGATATATTATTAAGTGAAAAAAGTAAATTTTAAACAAAACACAGAATTATATATTTCTATATAATCATATATATATTCTGATACATATATGTAGTGTGATATACACAAACCATGCTGATTTCAGTGACCCTGGACAAATAGTGAAGTATATAAGATACTATATGTGTGTGTGTGTGTTTTGTAATTGCACAAAAGTCAAAAGAATGGGGGAAAATCCATGGTGCAACTTTTGGGTTTAAACCATGCTTAGGTGAATCATAAATAATTATAAACATACACAGTTCCAACCTTCAATGTGACATTAGTGATTGCTATGGAAAATAAAGGTAATTTTAAGGTCCTTTATCTAATGGAGCAGAAATGAACTATTCTTAAGCCTGAAAAGTAAGTATGACTGGCAGTAGAAAGCAGTGCGTGAGTGTATGGATTTAGTGATGGAGATGATATCGGCCTAGTAAGTTCCTGGGGGACATCAAAGAAGATATTGTTGAAACACTTCATACACTGCCAAGCACATAAATTCTCAAAAATTGGTACCTAATTTTTCACTTATTCATAATAAATACAAATAACCTAGGTGTTTAAAATTACTTCTTTAATTACTGATTAGGACAAAGTGAAGAAAGCCAAGGAGCACTAACTCAAATGTTTTACCCAATTTAATAGGATCCCTAAAAATTTTAGATGTATTTTAGTCTGTTTCTTTCCTCATTAAACCTTTCATTTGAAATATAACTTTAAGAAGTAAAATACTTCTCCCAAATGTAATTAATGTTTCCATCTCCCTACTGAGCCATAAACTGACCAAAATTCAGAGAATGACTTAAGTCTGCAAGATGAATTGGAAATGAATGCTGTTTTCTGATGATGTGTTTGAAACACTGTAATATTTACATTTTAGATTGAGCTCAACATTGTGCTGTTTAAGGTTAAAAATTCTTTGGATTAGCCATCTGGTAAGCAAGAAAGATTCAGTATATGCCATAGGAGCTAAGACCAGGACTACCAAAAGGATTAGCAGCTGTTAATGGAAAGGAAAGCCAATATGATGTATAAAAGTGATACTTTTAACATTCATCATTGAGCTATATGCAGGTAACTTTGTAGAACAAGCTGAGTAACTTAGGAAATTTTATTTAGAAACATTTTACTATTTTTGGAACTGGTAAACATCTGATCTGAGTAATTGTCTGAATACATAAGTAATCTATATATATAAAAGCCTAAGCGACCGTTAGTACCGAATGACTGGAATGACTGCTTGATTGGTTGCTATGATGCACATTGACCACCAGGGGGCAGGCACTCAACACAGGAGCTGCCCCCTTGTGGTCAGTGCACTTCCACAGCGGGAGCACCGCTCAGCCAGAAGCCGGGCTCATGGCTGGCAAGCATAGCTATGGTGGCGGGAGCCTCTCCTACCTCGTAGCAGCGCTACCTGGCTGCGGCAGGTGCAGCGGGGGCTGGGATGAGAGGCAGTGGAGCTGTGCCCGCCCAGGTTGGGTCTCCTCCCCAGCTGCCTGCCGCTTCAGCACTGCTACATCCCTCGAGGATCGGGCTGAAACCCGGCAGTCCACTGAAACCCGGCAGTCCACATCCCCCGAGGGGTCTCGGGTTGCTAGAGGACACAGGCCAGGCTGAGGGGCCCCACCCATTCACAAATCCATGTACTGGGCCTCTAGTTCAGCTGATAATTGTGTTGTGTGATTTTAATATCTAAATTTTAAAAGTATAGTTATACTGTTCGAAGATCTCTTTCACACATTGCCTTTCTTCTTTCACAAAAGAAAGTTCCCTCGTCTTTTTTCTTCTTGGAGGAAGAGGCATAAAAAGGAAGCAGTAATTAGTATCCTCATTCTATTGTTTGCTCTGGAAAGTGTGGTTTCTTTTTAGGTAAGCCAACCCTCCCTTTAGACTACAAAACTGATGATGAAGCAGAAATATTCACTCTTTGAAGTCAGAAGGAACAGCTTGCTGGGTTGACAGAGGCAAGTGGAGGGAAATGTGCATGGCGTTTTTTAAGAATCCAGAAACAGCGTGGCATTTAAGTTAGAAGGGATGGAAGATGAATCTCTGGAATACAAATAATGTTAGTTAACATTCATTTTGCTGTGAAAATATATTTCTTTAATTAAATGAATGAAGCATCATATTCCTCCACCAATTTATAACCTGTAGGAATAAAAAAAACAACATTAAATAGCTTAGCTTAAAACTAAATAGATAATATTGTATGTTTGTGTGCCTGTGTATGCTGTAGTTCAGAGAAAAAGATTGAAAGAGGAAATTGAAAGATGTACTTATGAACACTTGGGGGGAATCTATCCTAAACCATTAATAAATACCAATTTTTATATTGGACCTATTGAACATATTTTACATTTTTTGCTTATTTGAAAAAGGGATTTTTTTTTCTGGAAGTAGAATGGGAGAAAGGCTAACTCTGTATCTAATAACCAATTATTTTACAAAAAAAATCATTAAACATTTTAAAAACAAAAGTTTCCAAATGCTACTAAGTTCATGTTACATTCAATAAAACTGTTACTTACTGCATCCAACAGACAAAAAAGCTCCAAAGGATGCATGAATTTCACATTGGGGATTCCCTGGTGGCCATCACAAGAAGTAAGCATCAGTAGCAGAGCTAAGACTGCAATGCAGTGGGCCCATTGGACATGATTAAGAGTTTGTTAAAATTCTCATGGGCAGAAAATATTAAACTGTCATTTCAGATGTTATGAGAGCAGGTGTTTTGTTCTGGTTGCTAAATTTTGATCTGTTTGTTTCTACATTTGCCATTCAATA
Organism: Myotis lucifugus; assembly: GCF_000147115.1. NCBI lineage: Eukaryota > Metazoa > Chordata > Mammalia > Chiroptera > Vespertilionidae > Myotis > Myotis lucifugus. The sequence continues at coordinate 1,966,595 of NW_005871198.1, forward strand.
AAGCCTTGCTCTAGATTGATGATCAATAAGGATTTTTTTTAAGGATATGTTTTTTATAACTTCAGAGAGAGGAAGGGAAAGGGAGAGAAATAGAAACATCAATGATAAGAATTATCAATAGGCTGCCTCCTGCACACCTCCCACTGGGGACCGAGCCTGCAACCCGGGCATGTGCCCTGACTGGGAATCAAACCATGACCTCCTGGTTCATGGGCGACGCTCAACCACTGAGCACATTGGCCGGACAGTAAGGATTTATATAAGAATAATTACAGTTTTATCCAAGGATTACTGTAATGGTCAGCTAGCTTAAATATATGCAATACAATTCAATGTTGATTAAATTGCTTGAGTAATTTCTTACATTTGGCAGTACAACATTCTCTTCATTATTTTGCAAACAATAGATATAATAATTTGTAATTTATAGCTGAAATTGACTTTTATGCTTTGAAGCTAGAGTGCTATATAGTAAGCTTTCCCATCCGTTTTTCCTAGTTAGACAATTCATCTCAATTTGGGCTTTTATTGTTCTCTCTTCATCATCTTCTACACAGTTATAATCATGACATGATGAAACTTTGTTGCTTTGTGAAATAGTTCCCAGAAAATAGCCAACTGATACTAGGAAGTAAAGAGACCTAAGAAAGCAGTGATTCTTATCTCTTGAATAGTTTTGTACATGATTTTGGCCTTGTGTTTGCAGAACCATTGAATCTGAAGAGACCACTTACATATTTCCCTATTCTGCATTATTGAATTTTTAAGGTAGAAATTATGTGATATAATAGTATCCTTGACTGCAAATTCTAGAAAGTCTCAGGGGGTATTCCTTGAGAAAGCAAGGGTCTCTTGTAACAGGATTAGATTAATAGGACACTTGTAGTTTACATGAAGCTTTGAAATTCCCAGTTAATGAGGTTTCCCTGGTGGTGTCCAATACAAATGGAGATGTCAGAACAAAATGAAGCATTAACTCCTACTCTAGTTGGGGGGTCTAATTTTATTAAAATGTGGAAGAAGAAAAGAGAGGGAACAAAGCAAACAACATTTATATTAATCTCTTCAGGAAAAGCAGAATTGGAATGACTTTTGGAAATTTTAAGTAAGAAATTAAAAAATATAAATACTCAAAAATTGAATGAAAGATTGTGAAAAGACAATGCACAAGCTGTTATTGAGTCATAATGTGATTACCAATGTCGCCATTGCCTTTCGGGTAAAGCCAGCAAGCAACACCCTTCCTTGGGGCCTGACCTGGATCCTTACCAAGTGCATTATGTTAGGATATGGGGGTCGTAAGTAGTCAAGGGCAGATACAGGAAGGTGTCAGTGGACTAGTGTCCCATTCAAGCCCTCTCTAAAACCATTCTATCTTTTTATACACTTAATAAGGGGTTTATTTTATATATTTTGCTGATCACAGAGTTCTCCTGCACACATACATTTTATAACCACTTTTACTTTTTAATGTTTTACTATTTCTTTAGTATGTATTCTATCCCAAATTAAAGGGAAGCTGCTGGAATTTAAAAAAAGCCTCAAGTTTGCAAACTTCGACCACATGAAAGGGAAAAACAAACTAATTTTTGGCAAATGACCATGAAAACATATATTGCAAATGGCTTTAGCACCTACCTCATAGGGGTTTTGTGAGTATTAAATGAGATAAAGCATGCACAATGCCATGTACCTAGTAAGCTCTCAGTCAGTGTAACCAGTTGTAAGGGACTCTATCAGCCAATCTTAGGATAGAGATGGTATGGTGTTACACACTTTCCTGTGTCTTTCTAAACTGGTGATAGATATCTTAATGCTTTCATTTATCCTTCCTTAATTAAACCAGCTTTTAGAAATATAAGATTTGTCTATCATAGTTTATCTCAGAATTATCTAATAGTGATATGAGTTACAAGTGTGAGTGATATATGCAATTTTAAATTTCCTAGTAATCATATTAAAACACACACACACACAAAAACCCAGGGTGACATTAATTTGATTTATATGTTTTATGCGCCTATTTACAGAATATTATTAACTTGAGTGGTTTACGTGTAATCAAAATGAAATTATTAGTGAGACCATTTACATTCTTTATTATTTTGAAAAATATAATATGTTTATTACATTTACATACATCTTAGTTCCAACTAGCCACACTTCAAACATTCGATAGCCACATGTGCCTAGTAGTTACATATTGGATATTGCAGATCTATATAAAGAGAGAGAAAATTTAAGCTAAAAGAAGCTATCTCTAATTATGTATTTTCTATCACTGGCAACTACATGAGGTAAATTTTTTATGGGTCTTGGCAGGTAGGGAGTGTAACAAAGCTAGGACAAATACTTTTTGCTTTTGTTTTTGTTTTAAAATCCCTTGTAATAATAACATTCTATTATGTAAAAGCCTAGTATTGCTCAGAAACACCTGCCTCAGACAACCATCAATTCTTTTGGGTATTCAAAGTAAAATTTTGTTTTGGATCATGTTTATTAGCTAGTTCAGTCACAATCACAACAGAGATCTTGATTTTGGGAATCCAATAAGGAAATGTATATGAAAGCATTCTGTAAACTATGAAACCCTATATAATACATACTAAGGCTCAGGAATATTTTAATGATCTAGGAAGTTAATTGGTTCATGTACTTAAACTAAAATAACAATGTCCTTCCTTTCCTTTATAATGGATTTTTTCCTTTACAAGCTATTCATGGAAGTCAGGAAAATTTTTGTCTTTCTCAAACTCTTAATTCTCAAATTCATACATTAAAGGACAAAGCCAGTTTGGGACTTACTGAGAAAAGGGACACATTGAGGGTCAATATATGGATTCACTCTTCTCTCCACAAAGAAATTTTTAAGAACTAAATAGTAACTACTCCAACTTGGCCGCAGAGCCTAGCTATAGCTGAGCCCTGAAGAAAACATGTAACAGGAATAAGAAATAACCTATATTGTTGTATCTCACTAAAAATTGCTGATTGTTGATATCACAACTAATTTAAGCTGACTAGTATAGTTTCTCTCTCTTTTTCTCTCTTTCTTATCTAGCTGAATGACTGAAATGATTTCTTTATTTATAGTAGTGCCTTTAGAATTGATCACATTTTAGTATATTTTTGTCTATTCAAGAATAAATTTATATATATTATCCAAGGCTTAGATACATCATTAGAAACTCTGACAATAATTGTAGAATCCAGTAACATATTACACCATACATTATGGCTAATATGGCCACTAGCCATGTGGTGCTATTTAAATTTCAGTTAGCTGAAATTATAAAGATAGTTTCTTAATTCAACTAGTCACAGTTCAAGTGCTCAATAGCCACATGTGGCTAATGGCTAGTGTAATGGATAGCACAGATATAGAACATTTCTATCATCCCAGAAAGTGATATTGGAAAGCTCTACTATGGAATGAGGAAATGTTCTTTTGGCTTGCAGTACAGATATTTTTGATATCCAAATTTTTCTTTCTGAAATAAGGTGGTGAATCATTATTTTATTATGATACTATTTTTTATTGTTTTTGCCACAAATTGGCAGAAACATTCTAATGAGGGAAAAGTCATTATATATTGTCCACTTAGCAGAAAAAAAAATCCAAGATTAATCGTAGTGGTATTTTCTATTAGGATATTCAAAAAAATGGACTGATGAGCAGGCATGTTTTGGAGTTCAAAGTGACTTTACTGCACCCACATAAAAGCTAAACAATGAGCCACTCTGATAAAACTCACTTTTGAGTTAATTTGATTAGCATATTAAAGTACCATAATATACACGATCACTCTAAGCTTTATTTCATTAGCTAAGTAAAGGAGCTGTCATACTAGTAAATAGTTAATAATTAGTGAAAAATACTAGAGGGTGCAACTGACTGACAGAAAAACCAAAAGCTTCATTTACAAGTGCCAGAATGTCTTCTGAAATGTTTTCTCTAGACTGATCATTTTCATCTCTTTATTTTTATTATCATCTTATCAAAAGTACCATTAGAGGCAATGGACATATAGCCATTTGAATTTAGTCATGGACATATTCGACTAGAAAATGTCATATACAGTAATAGTTTTCATCTTTTGTGCTGCTGCAAAAAGTGACATTGATTAGTAACAACCTTAGATTTGGTAAAATTTGTCTATGATTTATAGTTGCATTTGTGTCATCAATATACAAGTTAATGAGATATTGGTGATTACCTTTTTAACCTGACAGCAGCTCTATACAATTATTCTTCTAAAGTCGTACAAATGAGAACCTGGTTGCATATTGATATTTTTAGATGTAGACTTTTAGAAAGTTAAATTAAACAGGGAGGAAATGAAATTCTTAACTTTTTAAAGACAGTGATGGTAATACTTTTAAAAAAAGGTGTGGGGGGATTTTTTAATGACATACCTGGTTGTATTCTATGAATTCATTTCTGTCTTTGAATGAGTTAGTGTTGGATATTGATTGCTAAAGTAAGATGAGAATGTTGCTGATTTTCTGCTTTTACTTTGTGGAGAATATTTATGCAACATACAATTAAAAGTTACAGTAAGTTGACACTAAAGTTAAAACACACACACACACACACACACACACACCTTTAAAAATGATATCTTATATGCCAGATGATGTCTTCCATCATTCTATAAGGTGATGGGAAAAAAAAATGTATGTTTTTGCCTTAGCCGGTTTGGCTCAGTGGATAGAGCATTAGCCTGTGGACTGAAGGGTCCCAGTTTTGATTCTAGTCAAGGGCACATACCTTGATTGCAGGCCCCTCCCTGGCCCAGGCCCTGGTCAGAGCTCATGCAAGAGGCAACTAATCAATATATTTCTCTCACATTGATACTTCTCTCTGTCTTTCCTTCTTTCTTCCAGTCTCTAAATATCAATGGGAAAATATCCTCAGGTAAGGATTTTTTTAAAAAGTATGTTTTCATCCAAATGTGAAATGTTAAACATTTTGTGTTCTTTGACATCTCCATTGCTGCCATAGTAGAAATCCAAAATGTGCTTATACTGGGAAGCCAAACTAACCAGTCCCTCATAATCACATTTAATTTTAAAAGTATTTAGGCCCCTTTTCTTTAGGGATTCAAAGCTTATCATGAGCTATAACCTCTAATTGTGTTGCCTGGGTCAGATTGGTGATGATGATGGTAATGCCAGATACAGTTTGGGAGCATTATATGTTCCCGGAAGAGGTGTTCTGTAGATGCTGGCCATTTTGGAGAAAAGATGCCTTGCATATGAGAGGAGCACAATTTTTCTTCAAAGAATGTGTTACCAAACTAACAAGCTGTCATAATTTTTTTAAGGATGGGTTTTTTTTAAAAGAATGGATGAAATAGAGCTTTAAAATAATTCTTAACCTGCCTCCTTGGGAAAATTTTCCAACTAGTTGCAATAATTTTCTAGAAACATAACCCTACATACATATTTTATTATGAATATTATGAACATTCCACAAACTATCAATAGATAATTTATATACATTTCACTAATTTGAATAGTTGCTGCCATTCACCATTCTTTCCTCATCTGCTTTTATTTGCTGCCCTGCCATGCTTCCCAAATCCCAAAAGCTGTATTGTGAATGACCAGAATGTATTGCTTCCTTCTTTCTTCCTAATATAACCCTCCCCTTTTTGAAACCTTTGTCCCAAGCTCCAAGGTTATTTTATACTAGTGTCCCAGTGCACGAAATTTGTGCACGGGGGATGGGGGTTGAAGGTCCCCTCAGCCCAGCCTGCACCCTCTCCAATCGGGGACCCCTTGGGGGATGTCCGACTGCCAGTTTAGGCCCAATCCACAGGGATCGCAATCTGAGACCACTGTCTCCTAACTGCTCACCTGCCTGCCTGCCTGATCTCCCCTAACTGCCTCTGCCTTCCTGCCTGATCGCCCCCAACTGCCCTCCCCTGCCGGCCTGATCTTGCTCAGTCTCTGTCTCTCTTTGTTTTTCTCAGCAGTCCTCCCGGCCTCCCTGCCTCCCTGCCTCCCTCTTCCTCTTTGCTGGCTGGGAGGGGGCGGGGCCAGTGGGGGCAGCTCCACCCTCTACCTGCCCTTCCTTCCATCCAGGCCTCTTCAGATCCAGTCTGTTTTGTTTCTCTCTGTCCATCCCAGTCTCTCCCAGTCTCCGTCTCTCTTTGTTTTTCTCAGCAGTCCTTCAGCCTCACTGCCTCCCTGCCTCCCTCTTCCTCTTTGCCAGCTGGGAAGGGGCGGGGTTAGTGGGGCTGCTCCACCCTCTGCCTGCCCTCCCTTCTATCCAGACCTCTTCAGGCCCACTCTGTTTTGTTTCCTCATTCTAAGAGAGGCTCTGAGAGTGAGCTGGGAGGGAGGGAAAGCAAGGGAGAAAAGGCTGAGCTGGTGGGTGTGGTGTGTATCTGTGCGTGTGTGCAGTTGTGAGTGAGTGTGAGTGCTGGCCCCGTCTCCCCCATCCCAGTCTCTGCTGCCACAAATCCCCACCCACCAGAGCCTGCTGTGTGCGCAGCCTGGGCGTTAGGTCGAGCTCCGGTCGTTGTGGATGTGATGGACCCAGAGTTTTTATATATTAGGATGTTTAATGTAATTTTCTTAATATCCATTATCAGTCTGGGAGATAGGCACATGACTCAAGGTTGGCCAATGAGGTTGAAGGGAGGAAATTACAGTCCTTAGTTGAGGAAGTGATTTTCCTGTCTCCCAGGGGATGTGAAGGAACATTTTACTGAGTGTCGCTGTTAGCTATCTTGTGACCATGAGAGCAGTTGGCTGGTGGACAGAACGGACACCCTAAGAACAGCACAGGGGAGAGATAATAAGTATCTGGGTCTATGACAGCATTATGTAGCCATAGAATCCTGAGTTGCAAATACATATACATTTTACTAGGAGAATAATGTGTTAAATATCAATTTGAAAATATTATGTGTATTAAAGTTCATCTACATTAAAACAGCTGTCATGAGAATGTCCAGAAGCCTGCACACGTGGTAGAAAAATTCTTCCACTCTCTTTACCCACGTGTAGGAATACAACCCCTTTGTAGGTTGGGGAATGCTTGTATAACCTATGCTTTGTAAAACATTTAAATAATGTGAAGTGAGTACTGAGCAGTTTCTTTATCATATTTTAATTTTCCCATAAATTTCAACCAATTACTTAAAATTATAACAGTAATTAGCCAATCTTAGAATAAACAGATTTTTCCTGTGTCAAATCAAATAAGATCTAGTTTGACTATGTTTTGTGCCAATGCTATGAGACTCCAAACTCAAACTTTTATTAGGAGAACAGCTCTTGTATTACTGATATATTAACATCCTGGTTTAAAATTTGTGATCAGACACAAATGAAATGGTATCTATAATTACGGAGTTGTTTTGTGTTTTCTGTTTTAGATTGACCATACAAAATACAATTTAAAGTATATAAAAATAAATACTTAAAATGTACATATGAAGAGGCAAGTTTTTATGTAGGCCAAGGCTATGACAAAAATGTATGCCTACCTCAAAAGAATGGTATATAAGCCATAGTATTTTCTTATTTTTCTCTTCAGTTAAAAGTAAAAAAAAAAAATAATAAGCTAAAGGTAATTAGAATAGTATGAATTAGGATAGGACAATAGTAAATTTTTTCTCCCTGTGAGGCTAGTTGTTTCATTACAACCCAGGTCCAATACAGTTGGCTGATTGACACCTGGACAGAAGTGTGGTAATACCCCCTTAATAACAATGATTATAATGAAGCCATTATACACTTTTTCTATGTAGAACATTCCTCATAAGCATGTCCTAGTGCTCTGGGGGGGGGGGGGGGGGTAGGGACCCTATTTCATAAAGAAATGAGCAGAGGTTGGGAATGACTCTGTATTAGTGTCTTAGGAATGATCAAGCAAAGTGCCTTTTTATTAATACTTTGACCTACTCAGAACTCCAAATCTATTCCTAAATTCTGTAAAACTCATGACATGATGGTATCGTGGTCAGTGGAGCTGGCTGCAATTCTCCATGATGTATTATGCTCTAATAAACTCCCAGTTCAGCTGCATGTCCAGCATAGTATAGGGCTTATTTTATAGCTTACACGTCATCTTCAGTCTAGTAAGGTCCCGGCACATTTAGCCCTATGGCCCGGTAATGATTCATCAGAGTCTTATAGAATAAGATTATTTAATTGGAGTCTTAACCTTTTTTCACAGATTCTCTAAAATGTGTTCTATCATAGTGCCTATTTCAGACTTACCTGTAGGTTTACTGCTTGCTATATGAAGGATGCCACTTCCTATGAAGGCATATGGCACATGAAGCAAAAATCCTAAGGGAGAATTGGAAATGTAATAGAGCCTTTTTATGAGCATGAATCATTCTTTTCTGTTTCAAATCTTCCTTCAAAATAAGCTGCTAACGTGCAGTGCTTCATATCTAGTTTCATGAAGACTTTTCTTTCCCATTAACTTGACATTGAGAGATTCAATCCTGGGGTTTGAATAAATCTGGAGCTCACTTGTTTTCCTTGCAGTTTATAATCCCCATATATCTTTATGCTCTTGTCAGATTTGCACAATGGAGACTAAAGAAGTTACACTGTGAGGGGCATAGACTAAATAATTATGTGCTTTTCCAGCTAAAAGGAGAACGGCTTTCACCCTGCAGTGAGCTCTAGATTCAATGAGGCATAATATCCTCAGGGCTGGATCAGGTTTTACATATGAGGAGATTTTTGCCAACGGCAATATGCTGGCATGTGAAATTGTTATAGAGGCCATACTCAAAGAATCATGGAAAGTTAACCTGAATGAGGCTTAGAGTTCATTTTATCCCACTCCTTCATTAACAGATATGCTGGTAGCCCCTAACACATTGTCTAGTTAGGAGTGGAACTGAGAACGGACACTTACCGTCTCTCAGCTTTCAATCCAGGGCTGCTTTCATTATGAAATAATTTGAGGTATGAATAATTTGAGGTGTGAATATTAAATTTTAATTCAGTAAAGCATCTGAAGAGTGCATTATTATATTAGTATAGGTTAAAATGGAAATTGAGTTTCTGAGAAATTGTGACTTTAACAAGATAACCTTATTCACATTTTGGTGACTATGTATAATACCTCCATTTGACCATCAAATCTTGATATGTATGTTGGTAAAGCTGACTCTTCAAGTGAATAAATCCAAGCAAATGCAACCTACCTAAGAGAGACTATAGTCTACCAGCAGGTCCGGCCAGCCATTAGCCCCAACTCACAGCTTTGCTAATTGTAGGAAACACTTGCAGAAACATCGTCTCTTTTTGTATGTGCTCTCTTCATAATGTGGCATTTTTTTGTGAGATTTTTTTCAGTTTTTTAAGAGTTGATTTGGTTCCCCTGGAAGTTTATTTTCTTTATTTTTTCTTCTTTATAGCTTGCTTGTTTTCTGTACAAGTATATAATAGTACGGATATGTGTGTTGTGTATAAAAAGAAATGTCTAAGAGAGAATGTGAGGAAAGTGGGGAAACACATAATAAAGAAAAAATAAGATGGGATTTTCCTGTGTCTCTTCATTATCACTTGACCGGAGCATAAAAGATATTTAGTATGAATTATGAGCACTGTGCTCTTTTGATGCTGATATTATTTATCCCAGTATGATCTAAAAATAACTTTAATGTGAATTCTTTTTTGTGCATAAATGCTGTTGTAGGAAAAATATTTTGAAAAAGAGATAAATAAGCAGAAACATAAACTTGCCTGTAATTCAATATTTAGCTAATTACCTTAATAATTCTGATAAATCTTCTTTCAGTTCTTTTTCCCTGTGCTCAATCTGATTTATAATCAATTTAATTCATTTAATATAAAGCCAACATTTTTCACACATAGTATTATAATTTGTGGATATACTATATTATATTGTTGGTCATTTGTGATTTTCAATTTTTTAGTATTAAAATGTTTTAATAAGTAGTATATTCCTGTTGTTAAAGTCTTTTAGCACATCTTTGATTTATTACATAAATAAAAACTAGAATTGACAATTCTAGATTATATTCCCAAATTTGTAATTGAATAATCTTACATCAGTTGAATTCAATTTTAAAAATACAATTAGTCAAATATTTTTTGTATACCTATTTTGTTCAAGCACTAGGTACTATGGGAATATAATGAAGAGTATTAGCTATGTGGCAGATTGACAATTGTTTTCTAATTATTCTTGTGTACCTTCTCCTTTGTAATATAGAATCCCTGATTTTTAGGGTATGGCTACCAGTGCAACACTATCTTTCCTAACCTCCCTTGCAGCTAGGTTGGCTATATGACAAAGTTATAACAAATTAAACATAAACATGAAATGATATATGTAAATTCCAAGAAATATCTCAAAGGGAGGTTGAAGGTCAGGCATTGCACTGACTGTGATTGCTGGAGCCTCGGCAGCTATCTTGACATCTTGACCCTGATAAGGAAGCAGTATTTTGTGGATGTTAGAGAGAGAGAGGAAAAAACCTAATGATCCTATATAATAAAAGGCAAATATGCAAATCAACTGAATAGCGGAACAACCAGTCGCTATGATGCACACTGACTACCAGGGTGCAGATGCTCAACACAGGAGCTGCCCCCTGGTGGTCAGTGCACTCCCACAGGAGCCAAGCTCACTGCTGGTGAGCGCAGTGGCGGTGGTGGGACCCTCTCCTGCCTCTGCCTCCGTGCCAGCGTTAAGGATGTCCCCCGAGGGCTCCCAGACTGCAAGAGGGTGCAGGCTGGGCTGAGGGACCCTCCCCCTGAGTGCACAAATCTCGTGCACTGGGCCTCTAGTATTTAATAAAATATTATTGCTTGAAAAAGAAGGGAATAAAATAATAACTTGTGAAAAATAGAGAAATAGCTGGGTATCAACTGAGTTTGAAACAAATAGTTTCAATGTTCTAAGTATACATATCAGTATTAGGTATATTATGCTTCTAAACCCTATTCCAGTAATATGAACAATCTTTGAGAATTCTATCCATGTTTACAAATATAAGAGAATCTGTCTAATCAAGAAGTTATTATTTTTCCTTCAAGTAATATAGTTCAATATGTTGAATTGGAATTGGATCCAAACCCACCCACAGAGTAAAATACTAATATATTATGTTTATACCACTAGATCAGCACTTACAGTTTGATAGAGGAAATACATTATGTATTTCCTGTACTGTTATTTGCTTTTCTCTATAGCATAAATGTATTTATGTGTTAAAGATTATATTTTTATTTTAAAAGAAATTTTAGATGGCTTTTAAAATCTACCTTATGGGTTAAACAGAATATCTCTAGTTATTCTGCTTTACTTGGGATTTTGATTGTCATGTTAATGGTTGTTTCTAATATTCTCTAAAACATTTTATATTTAAAATGTGTTACTTAGGCAGATTTTCCACCAGTAGAATTATTGGTCAAGGCTATAGTAATACTTAAGTCCTTGAGATATATTTCCAAATTACTTTCCATAAGGGTTGGGAAATAATTTAAGCTCTCCTAAGTTAGATTGTGTGAGAATGCTATTTTGGTCACCTTGGTTGATTGCCTTGTCAAGTTAGAGCATTCTGTTTTGACTAGAGGTCTGGTCCATGAAAATTCTTGTACGGATAGGGTCCCTAGGCCTGGCCAGTGATCAGGGCTGATAGGGGCCTTCTGGCTGCCGGCTGGGGCCTTCCTTCATTCCGCACCACCCCCTGGTGGTCAGCGCACATCATAGCGAGTGATTGGTCTCCGGGTCAAACTCCTGCAAGGACAATTTGCATATTAGACTTACATATATAGATATCTCTAAAGCTCAGAAGCTATCAACATACATTGCATTGTGTTTCATTTCTCCTTTAGTGTTTTACCTCTCTTACTTTTTAGTTGTATATTTGAAATAATATGAAGGATATGGGGTAACATAAGAATTATAAAGGGGTTGGGAGAATTGAAGGAGAGAGAATGAGCAAGAAGAGACTACTAAAGAGAAACTTTATTTTCAGTGAAAATTTTCAGAGGATCAACCTCTCTTTAACCTCCTGAGCTAAGGGTCCAGACAATTCTGGCAAACCCAATAAAGACATTTTGCAGCTTCTATAATTTATTGGAGAATAGTTGCCTGGAGCAGTCAATAAACCATCTGTTCTAGTAGCAACTTTGATCATTGTACCTGATATCAGATATTGGAAAGTTGGTCAATTTCAATGATTTAATAATGGTTTTATTTCCAGATCTCAGTTGTTTATATATACTGTTTGTTTCTTTTTGGGCCAAAAGAAATTTTTACAGAGTAACATGTTATATTATTGGAAGTAAAACCTACAGGCTATTGTTCTTTTACCTAAGGAAACACCTGTAGGCAGCAGGCATAAATCAGAAATAACTAGAATAATAGTGGAAAAACATAGACTTTTTTTTTTACACATTATTTTAACAGAACTTGCTCTAAATATAAGATTTGCTTTGTGATGCACTGTGAACCTGAGAAATGTGAATTAAGATTTATGGAAAAAAGTTGATTTAATCATCATCTTCATCGTCACACATATGTCTAGTTCCCTGGGCACAATAATATGTCTGTAATTTTGTTTGACTTCAGTATCTGCCCACAACGCTAATACCATAGCAACAAAGAAACCCTTGTATATATTTCTTAAGAAACTATATCTTAAGAAACGTTTTATACTCCATTCCTATTACATTTAAGGGTGGAATAGTGCATCCTCTGGACATTACCACTCTGTCCTACTATTTTTTCAGGCATCTCATTCTTTAACTCCTCATAAGCTCCAAGCATATTTCTAACATGAACTTTTTTCCTTTATTCCATTCACATCCATTAGTTTCTATAGGTCAAGCAGACTTTTTCATTTAATTTGGCTTTGGGAGGGAGAAACATTGAGGGTGACAACATTTTCTCAGCCCTAGACTTCATATCTGGAATGTTTGTTGCCCAAATGATTAGCAGTCAAGTTATAACTTGAAATTGAGAGGCTCTAATGCAAAACTATCAGTGGAGCTGAGACATCATCATTTTAATCTGCAGAAGACAGTCACCCAGTGGTGCTTCTTGCCTTTCAATCTTCCCTGGACCACTTGGCATGCTGAAGAATCAAGAGAATAGCACACTTTCTCTCTATCCTTTCTCTAATAATTCATCTTTACACACTTTGTATAATATTTCTAAGAAAATTTTCTCTTTTATATGATAACTAGAGGCCCGGTGCATGAAAATTTGTGCACTGTGGGAGGGGGCAACCCTCAGCCCGGCCTGCCCCCTCTTACAGTCCAGGAGCCCTCAGGAGATGTCCTCCTGACGGCTTAGGCCCACTCCCTCTGTGGGAGGCGACCGGGCCAATCAGGAAAAGGCGCTGCCCCCATCATTCCGCCACTGCTACTGCTGCCGCCGGCCACCATGGCTGCCTGCCCTCAGCCCTCACAGCTGCCACGGCTTTGTCCAGAAGGACGTCCGGAAGGATGTTTGGCTGTCTGGTCTAATTAGCATATTATGCTTTTATTATTTCAGATTATTTTAATAAATTATTTTTGTAAAGCTCAGGAAGAATAATTCCTATCTTTTTTGAGGTAAATATATATGATGTATACTTACCATTTTAATCAACTTTTAAAAGTACAGTTTAATGGCATTGAGTACATTTACATTGTTGTTCAACCATCATCACCATCCATCTCTGGAACTTTCCATCCTCCCAAACTAAAACTTGTATCCATTAAACAGTGACCTCCCATTTCCCCTCTTTGCCAAACCATGACAGCTACCATTCTACTTTCTGTTTTTTTAATTTGGCTACTCTGGGTACGTTATATAAGTAAAAGCATACAGTATTTGTCCTTTTGTATATGAGTTATTTCACTTGGCATAATGTCTATGTCAGAATTTCATTTCTTTTTAAGAATGCATAATATTCCACTGTATGTATATTTAACATTTTGTTTATTCATTTATCTGTCCATGGGCACCTGGGTTGCTTCCACCTTTGATTGTGAATAATGCTGCTATGAACATTTGTGTGCAACTATACTTTCAAGCTCCTGCTTTCAATTCTTTTGGATATATATCTAGAAATCGTGTCTCTAGATCATATGGTAATTCTATGTTTGATTTCTTCAAGAACTACTATACTGTTTTCCACAATGATCCAAATTCTCTTTTCCCCATATATTTCTTATGATCCTCTTATCTGCTCTGCAAAGAACTTGCTTAAGTTATTTTCCTTTAGTCTGCAGCAACCAATTCTTTTGTCATTTTTCACTGGTCCCAGATTATTATTTGTTTGGGGGTCAAATGTCATCTTATAGAAAATTATCAAGGTTCTGATGATTTCTCCTGTCTTTCATCTAGCCTGAGTAGCTCACCCCATTCTCTTGGCCAGCCAGTGACTGTTATTCTCATTCTGCAGCTTAAGAAATTATTTAGATGAGGAGGTCAGTTATGAGAATGAGTTTTAGAGTAAAGGATTAACTGAAAAGCAGGGTGGCAATAAATGACTTCCGCAGGTCACTTAGGGAATTGGAGAAGCTGGGCATCAAATTAAATATGCTGAACACTTTCTTCTGTGTCTCTTAATTTTTGTGTGCTTCAAGTCTTAAGAATTCATTCTTAAGAACCACTGTATATCCTTAGTTGGCTATCCTCCTCTTTCACTTCATTTTGCATCTTTATTTTGTTATGGAATAGAATGCATACATTTCTGGCAGATTCTCCCTCTACAATTCTAAGTCTATAATATTGAAAATAAAATTTGATAAGCAGCAGCAAACAATGCTATTCTATGAGCCTTTTTCAAGATCAGAAGAAACACCGAAAGAAATAAAAATGATAATTATATTTAAATGAGCCGTAGATCATTATTTGACCCTTAAAGGTACTGAAAATGCAACAGAAAACTTAAGAGAAAAGTTTAAAAGAAATGGTAAGCTTACCCGTATTTTTTATAATTTATGTATTGTGGACTGTTATCTTTTGCTGCTTCTGTTAATAATAAAAATCATTATTAACAACATGTTTTTTGAGAAAGTGAAGTTGGATAATATCTTTGCAGACTTAAAACTGAATTTCTTACAGAGCTACAGTATTTGTGGGGTACTATTGGTTTCTAATAGATGGTATCTATAAAATTTAAGTGTTTTTCAGAGGTAGACCAGCAAACATGTGCAAATGTCTTTCTATATATATGATGAGGGGAAGAGAGAGATGGACCTATTTTCAAACATGATTACAAAAGCAAAATTTTTTTTAAAGGCTTTGATTTTTAGTTAGAACACTTGCTGGTAATATAAAACATATATGTTTTTATATTACTATACTATATACCTCATAAAATACCTCCTAAATTCTTATTTCTTCTTTCTTAAAAAAATATTGTAGTAAATGGTTTATAATTTTGTCTTGGAGACCTAATGCTCTCCTGCTGCTATGTCCATCAGAGATTGCTTCAATAAATAAATCCTCTCCTTCTCCACAATCATTTGTAACCACAGACTAGCTTTCTTTGCAGATAGCAAAGGAAAAATGGTCAAGATGTTTGTGCTTTCATATCTTTTAATAGCAACTCAGTGAAATGAGGCTGGCCTTACATAGGGTCATTATTTTAATGACATTAGGAAATTTTAGGCCAATGAAGAGAAACTTTTGGGAGAATTAATTAGATTGATTAGGCAATTGACTTTGATTAAAATCACTTTATTAATCATTTTTGTTCTATTTCTTTTTCTATTACTAAACTATGGTTACAAACAGTTTGAATTTTATATCCAATAAAGACTGTTAGCAATGTTCAAATCCACTAGAGCATTCCAATCTTCAGTAGTGTTTGTCTGACAAGATGTCTTATTAATCAGGGACCATAAACTGGTAACTTCAAGTCTGAAGTCAATCACAAATAAGATTCTTTCTTTATTTTCTATAGTCACTGCTTCATGGGCTCTGAAAGTGTTTGAATTTCCATATTTAATTTCATGGGTTTTTAAATTATTGTAGATGGCCTTTTAAACATTCTTCTATATTTTTCAATTAAAGTTGACATACAATTTTATATTAGTTTAAGATATACAATATAGTGATTATATAATTAGTAGAGGACCGGTGCATGAATTCGTGCATGGGTGGGGTCCCTCGGCCTGGCTGGTGATTGGGGCCAGTCAGGGCCATCTTGCCCAGTTCTGGTCGGGGTTTATGGGGGCTGGCCAGCTGGGGAGGGACTGTGGAAGGGTTCTAGGGTGTGTCTGGCCCTCTTGCCCAGTCCTGATTAGGCGGACCCGAGCAGCAAGCTAACCTACCAGTCAGAGCGCCTGCCCCTAGGTCAGTGCACATCATAGCAACTAGTCAAGCAGTTGTACATTTAGCATATTACACTTTTATTATATAAGATATAAAATAATCACCTGATAAGTCTAGTACTGATATGATACCATATATACTTATTACAATATTATTGACTATATTCCCTAGACTGTATTTTCCATTCCATGACTTTGTGTAACTGATAATTCGTACATTTTAATCTCTTCCCCTTTAGATGGTTTTTGTAATAAACTATTTCCACCTACTTAAAAAAAAAAAAAAGACAACTCCATAAAGCAGGAAAAAAGAAACCCCTAATTACTTTCCTGTTGCCAAAGCTCTAATTATTTTCCTATTTCTTCCTCTGGAGGAATTAGGAGACAATCTCCGCCTCAACGTCCTGTGATCCCTTCTCCACTGGCTCTTTCTCCAGCCCTGCCTTCACATGCCCATTCATACAGTCAGAAATGATCCTGGAGAAATTCAACATGAGCCCTGGCCATTGATAGCATGCCTTACTTGAGAACCATCGCTGGTCTGCTCAGTACAAATGCACACCAGCTGAATGAGAGGCCTTCAGTGTTTTTAACCATCTGTATAATGGAATCTTAGAGTATGAGAGTATAGGTAAAGTGGCAGATTGCAGAGTCATATAAAACCTCATTTTAGTTTATATGTTTGGAACAATTTTTTAGGTTTCAGCATTAAGTAGGCCTCCCAGGCTCCCCCTGTTTCACATGCCACCTCTTCCCTCCATTGCCTGGTTCTTCTTTTTTTTATTCACCCCCGGAGGTAAGTGGAATTAATTTTGATTTACAGTGGGACCTTGACTTATGAGTTTAATTCGTTCCGTGACGGAGCTCGTAACTCAAATTACTCGTATAATTTAAATGAGGAGTGAGACAAATCATAAAGTGAACGAGTGAGACACATGATGCTGGGCTGATGTTGTGGCGTTCACTGTGACGTTCGCTGCGCCAACTAGTGGTGGGGTATCTGAAGCTGGCTCGTAACCCGAATTTTAGCTCGCAACTCAAAGCAAAAAATCGGCCGAGAGACGGCTCGTATCTCGAAAAACTCGTTAGTCGGGATACTCGTAAGTCAAGGCCCCACTGTATTTTTGTCCCACAGTTGTTCACACTCACTGTCTTTGTTCCTAGAAAGTGAAAATTGATTTTTCATCATGAACTTCATACCCACCTTTTGGATCCGTCTTCCACAGGCTTCTCTCTGGATAGCATGTATTTGAGATCTCTGTCCCTAGTTGCTCACAGCACTTGCTCACAGCACAGGCCTAGCCAATCTGCAGGACCAAATCTATCTCCTGAGTTACCCTTTTATCACTTCTGTCTCCCGCATCATTTTGTTCTCTGGGAGGTGTTGGTTTATTTGGAGATCACTTAGCAATAGCAATCTACCTGGGTAATATTTGTAAAGTTTCTATTTCAGGGCTATAGAAATGTCTGGGCTAAGGTCTAACCAAGAAAATACTGTGTTGGTGATAGGAACCCTGACCTCAGTTTGAATTTCATGTTCTCATAGGATTATTTGCTCTCAGGTGCGATGGGCTGCATGTGGCTCCTAAAAAGATGTCTGCATCTCACACACCTGATATGGCACTTTATATGGCAAAAGAAGGAATATTTCCCTGTAAGGTGATGATGTGATTAAGTTAAAGATCATGAGAGGAGGAACTATAATGGACCCTAAATGGACCCTAAATGCCATTATACATATCTTATAAGAGAGAAAGTGAGGGAGTTTAGACACACAGGGGAAAGCACAGAGAAAAGGGCATCATGGAGACGGAGGCGGGAATTGGAATGATGCAGCCACGAGGCCAGGAACACCAAGGAACTGCCAACAGCCACCAGAAGCTGGACGAGGCAAAAAGTTCTCCCCTAGAGGCTCTGAGGGCAACATGGCCCGGCCGACAATTTGATTTCAACTTCTGACCCCCAGAACTTTTGTAGAATAGATTTCTGCTGTTAAGCTAACCAGTTTGTGGGAATTTGCTTCAACAGTCCTAGGAAACTAATATAATACACAAGCATTCCAGAACTCCCAAGGAAGAGTGGATAGATGTATTTCCCAGGCATTTTGGAATATTTTAGAAACAGCCTAGTCAACAAAACAACTATGAGTTACTTAATTGATGAATTAATTCATCAGACATATATTGCGGAATCCCTGAAAATTGGAAAGGTGACCAAGTAGAAAGACTGCCATGAGCACACTGTGTAGACTTGACAATAAGCAGTCAGGGCATACTCAGAGAATTACAGAGCAGAGCACAGAAGGAGAGGCATGAAATTGGGTTGCGAATATCTTAAAGGTCACAGAATTTAGTCTGGAATTTATCCTTTGGGCTATAGAATAAGAGTGATAGAGGAATTTTAAGTGGAGAAGTTAAATTGAACATTCTACTTTTATATGAAAAATGGATGACTCTTTGCTATTGAAATAGGACAGAACTTTTCAACTAGCATGGACAATACTACCAGCTCTCCTTATGTGTTGTTTATCTAAATAATTTGGTCTTCAATTCCTCATCCGTAGAAAATTTTGCTTTTGGCACATGATTATATTCTCATACACTACATTATTGGGCAACTGTGTTACAGTTCCATTCTCTGTGAATGATTGTGAATTTAGTTCTGGATAATGAGTATTTTTTTAACTAAGATGTATACTGAATTTGAACACTTGTTTTGTATTATGCATACGAAAAATAGTTTAAATTCTCTAGATTTGCAGCACACAGCATTGTGTGGAGTGGGGGTGAGGGATGAAGTTGAGAATCTAGGACAGGGTTAAGTTGCTCATAGTTCTGTTCAATAGTTTGTGCTTTCCTCTGTTAGGTATGAGTAATGTAGGGAAAAAACAATTTTCCTTTTATCCCTATGAGTTGTAGGCTGACACCCTATAATTAAGGGCAGATTAACAGGGGGGAAAAAAGAAATTTTATTAACATGTAGAACCAAGTATATGCTGGAGATACCCAGGAGAACTGAGTAACCCAAAGAGGTAGCTTTAGAACTTGGACTTAACTACCATCTTAATAGAGAAAGGGGTGGGAGAGATAGGCCTCTTAGGAGAGCGTAAATGGTCTTAGGAAGGACAGGATGGAGGGGTGACCTGTGAGAATGTTCGCAGCTTATTCCCTGTATAAGGTAAAGATAGCATCTAGTACTGTGTGAATTCCCGTATCGAAAAAGTAATCCACTAATACTGACCCATGTCAGGGATATACATTTGTTAGAAGTACAAATTAAAAATAGTTTGGAAAATGCGTTGAGGTTTTCTAGCACTAGGGTGAGGAGAAATTCTCAATTGTTTATTATTCCTGAATGCAAATGTCACTGGTTGTTGAGATAAGCAGTATGTGTTACTTTTATTCTGGACTTAGTTTATGATATATTTGTGCACATACAGTTAGAGAGTAAAATTCTCAAACCTAACACATTAGCCAAAAGTATCTCAAGGACATATGTATCAGAAAGGTAAAAAATTGAATGTATTTACATAGTTCCTTGCCAGGAAGATGAAAATGTTTGAAGTAAACACTCTAGGAGTTGAGGTTAGATGGGAATACGAGAGATACGGGTGGCATGTGAACACTTCTCACTCGGCTCTGCTTTAAGAAAAACAATGATCCGAAACATTCGCTAGTGCAGTTACCGTCTTGGAGTCCTGAACAGCAAGCAAAGGTGCCCACTGCGATCCTGAGACGCTCAACTTGAGCCCGCAGTTTATGTAAATAGCCTTAGTCCGGATGATAAATGGGTGACTTGAGAAAATAAAAACCTCTGCCCATGGAAGTCTCTTTTCAAATGTGAGACGTTTAATCCCAGAGCCACAGTGTCCTGGCAGATTTCCCATATTCAAAACCAGTACATAGATATAATGCCACTGCTTTGTCAGCCGCGAGGAGCGGGCTCTGGAAGGTAGCTGTGAAGAGCCAGAGAACACTGCCATCTGGTGGCAATATAAAATCACTACTAAAATACACTCAGCCTCCCCAGTGCCTGAGAAAGCATTTGTTTACAACCTACTTTTTAAAGCAAGAGCACCATGATATTTTAAATCAAACACCACCTGAACAATTAGTTACCATATTGTTATTATTGTTTTGCAAGTTCCTTACTGTGTTTTGTTCTACTGTTTTGCTTTTCCTCTGATGTGTGAAAAAACCTCATGGACAGGTGTATTGTTTTTATTCTATTTTGGTTCTTCAGTTTTCCCTACTCATTATTTTCTAGTTTTCAGAAACTGGAATAGACCCTCTAATTACCATAAGGACAGTGTAACACTACATTAGGAGATCAAGATGAACATAGAAGGATGAATAAAACAGCAAATAATTAAAGAAATCTGAACATAGGTCTGAAAATGGTGAGCCTGTAGCCTAGACTCCAGTCTGGTTTGCCTTTGAAGATGTTGTTTAATCCTTTTGTACTTGAGTTCGGTTTATTAGCATTGACTCTCATCGTTTCTCCGTCTGCTGAGTTTCAACTTGGCAGGAATGACAGACTATGTCCTCGTGTAGAGATTGTAATGTCGTTAAAGTGTTTATATAATCCCGGGGCTAGATTTTGGTATTATAAAGATCATATCAATAACACTCAGCTCTTAAATATCCCTCATCATCAATTTTACTCTTTTTTTTCACTGAATTTCTCTCTCTTCAAAGTAATGTGTGAGTTGAAGCATTTTCTGCAGAATTTCAAATGTTATGTATGTATGTGTGTTTGTGTGTACATGTCAACTCTACTTCATATGCAATATTCTCTCAGTATGAATTTAAGATCTCTCCACTTCCAGTACAAATTATATAGCATAAAATTAATTTCCTCTCAATCCGATACTTTAGACATGCATGACAAAAACATCAAAAGGGAAATGACATTTCTAAATTTTTGGTTATTAAGTGAAATTTCATATATAAGTGGATCCAAACGTCCTTCTCTTCTCTCTTTATTCTCCTATAATTAACCAAGAGCAAATGCCATGATGGATGGCGAGCTTGGCCACATTGGAGGATCTGGTCTGTGTTACTGTCTACCGACAAATCCTTCCAGGACGGCCCAGATCTAAATGACTGGATTTGCTGATGAATTTATGTAGTTTGATGAATGTATGTAGTTTGATGAATGCTTGGAGGCTTAATGCCCAAAAATCTTCAAGAAGAGCCCATCCTCGCTAGCTGATTTCCCTGCAGTTCTTTGGGAGAAACATGGATCATCATTAAATAAACGTCTCCACATTCCACATCCTAGAGCAGACAACACAGAGTTGCCCATGTGAGAAACAGCTTTCTCGCCTACAAATGCCTTACATCAGAGGAGCTGCCCTGCGACTGTCCCTTAGGACTTTCAGAGGCTCTCAGTGTGCAGGGCAGATTGTTTCTGGTCTACAGCACAGGGCCTCTTGAGTGCTGTGTCACCTGTTCAGATGTCAGGCTGGTTCTTCGAGGTACCGCTCATGATCCTCAGTGCTGACTTTGAACACACCATGTAGTCTGCTATTCAAGTGCTCAGCCTTGTTGTTAGATCGCAACCTCACTTCCTGAGCTTCCCACTCCCCTCCCTGCAACACTGTCCAAACTACAGCTTCTGGAGTAGAGTCAAGACTGAAACTCTCCTCCTCTGAGACCATAGGGGATCTATCCATGTCATCCTGGCTGAGTACTAACCACCAACCTTCACTTTAGGCAGATGAGATGATTTAAGAAACTATAGCCTCACATTGTACATATATTCGAGGATTGTTTTGCCTGTGAGTGGGCTTCCCTTTAGGTGTTCCTCTTGTTTTCTTGAATTGATAGTTAAATCTTTTTCTAATATGTTTTTATTGATTTTAGAGAGGGAGAAAGGAGAGTGTGAGAGAGATAGAAACATTGATGAGAGAGAAATATTGATTGGCTATCTCCTGCACACCCCCCACTAGGGATTGAGCCTGCAACCTGAGCATGTGCCCTGACTGGGAATCAAACCAGCGACCCTTTGTTGCATGGGACGATGCTCAATCCACAGAGCCATACCAGTCGGGCAATAGTTAAATCTTGAAGCTTGATAGGTTTAGATTTGATTTTTTTGGAAGACTACTCCATAAACAGTGATGTTTATTTTTTATCTTGACATACATAATATCTGTTGTTTTGTTGTTGTTGGTTTGTTTTTAATAAAGTTAGCAGCTATTGATGATCACTATTAAATCATAAGGCAGTTTTGGCCACTGGATCTTGATTTTGCTTCTGGAGACTGCTAAATCTGGGCCCCTGCCTGGACCCCTGCAGAGAATACACAGTTAAAGTGTTTATATAATCCTGTGGCTAGATTTCAGGAAGTTTCACTGTGCTGCAGACTCGATGAGCCTGGTCAAGGTGTTTGAAAATTGTATTTTCTAATTCAAACAAGACCAAATCTCACAAATATTTTGAAAAGTATTTTTCAAAGTTAAAAAATTTAAAAACTCAACCTGTTGATTAAAGGTTATATTACTAAAGACACCATTAAGAGAGTGAAAAGACAAGCCACAGAGTAGGGGAGACTATTTGAAAAAAACAGATAAAGGATACTGAAAAGATCTTGTGTTCATAATATATAAAGAACTTCTACCAATCAATAACAAAAGTACAGACAGCACTGTAGAGAAGATGGGCAAACAACTGAAATTACTTCACAAAATAGGTACTTCACAATTACCAATATAACATTGAAAAGCTATTTAATCACATTATAGAATATTATAGAATCACTAGAATGGTTAAATAAAAAGACTGACAGTACCAAATCTTAGCAACTTTGGTAAAGTTGACCCAAAATTTACATGTCTACAAAAACATAGGCATATATACACCTGAAAGAAAACTGTATGTATGTGCACTAAGTGATGTGTACAGGGATATTCATAGCAGCATTATTTGTAATAGATAAAAAATAGAAACAGATCAAATGTTCTTCAATAGCAGAGTAAATAAATTTTTGTGTATTCATACAATGGAATATTCTATAAAATTATAGATAAAAAGAAAAAAGCCAGATACAAAAGAGAATATACTCCATGATTCGACTTACAAAGGTTTCCAAATGAGAAAGAGAACTAATTATGATATTAGAAGTTATAATAGCAGGAGGCTTTGTGGAAGAGGGTTGGAAATGTGACTGGGTTTAGCATGAGGAAGCTGCTGGGGGTATTAATATTCTATTTTCAGATCTGGGTAGTAGTAACATAGGTGCATTCAATTGTATCAAGTCATTGAGCTGTTCTTCTTATTTGTGCATTTTTCTAAAAGCATTTCATACTTCAGTAAGTAAATTTATTAAAATATTGTACTTATGATAAAAGCAAAGGACAACTGAGTGATATTTTAAAAAGTAGAACTGGCAATTTTCACACTTCTTATGTTGCTCCATCAGCCATATTAGGAAGAGAGAGAGAAAAAAAGATGATGAATCATGCCCTTCAAGATGTCAGCCAAAAATTTGAAATTACCAAGATTGAAATGAAGATTTACAAACACTCTGAACTTTATCATATTTTTATACTGTATTATGTGATATTAACTGAGAAAATGAAGCCATGGTGATTAATAATCTATTTTAAAGCTAAGCAACAAAAATATGAAAACGATTGTCTATAGTTTTTCAGTACTGCTTATAAATATGTTATACTCAAGCCACTACTTCATTACATTTAAAATTTACTAAAGTTAACATTAACGCTTTTGAGGTTTTTTGGGGTTTTTTTGACAGTGATAAAGAAAAAACGACATATTACTGAGTAAACTGACTCTTCCTAAAAATGGACGTTAATACGAAGAAGTAATGTGCTGAAAAATTAAAACCATTTCTTTTTCTGAAAATACTCTCGGAAGTTGTTATAAAAAAATGCAGAAGATTTCAACATGCTAATATATGAAACATCCATAGACACTTAGTAGGCACAAAATAAATGTTAGCTATTGTCATTATTTGAATGAACAAGTGACTCCAGTGAGGGAGATTTTCTATAAAGTTGCATAGAGTTCAGTTTTTTCTTGACATATATGTTGTTATATTTGTGAGATTGTGTTTTAATAATGAAACCCATGCAAAAAGTTTAATGCATTGAAGAAGCCATTATCCTCTTCTTTAACGACTTCCTTAGGTGAAAGCATTGCTCTATGGATAAAGTGAATAAGTACAACTACTTTATAGCAGCTGCATTGTCTAGAATGTTAAAAAGTGATCCTCAAAGAAGCTCAGGGAGATGCACCTACATACGAAATATATCCCCAGTATTATTATAGGCAAGTTACTGCAGCAAATAAATAGTTGCCAGAAGTTTACAAAGTTCTGCAGAATGTTTTGAATATGGTTCATTTATAGAAACAAAAGTGTACAACAAAAGTGCAGAAACCTCATGGCACTTTGGAGATGAGAAGTGACTGTGGCTCTCTTTTGTACCACATAAAGATTTACCGATTATTTTATGACAAGTCATTTTTCAGAAAAATTAAAGATGTTTAATATTGATACTGGTGTTTATTTTCTTTAAAAGGGTGTGTGTTCAAATGTGTCTACCTAGTCCATGATAAGTGCCTGTCAGTAGTCTGCTGCCTAGAGAAACACACACATAAACACTTGAGCTGGCCCCTTAAATTAAAAGGGACAAAAATAATTATAATAAAAGAATCATTCTATATAGAGCATTTGAAAATGGATTGCTATGAAATAGCTATAATGCAATGTGCTTTTTATTTCTGAAAACAATTCAATGTATATAGTAGAACCTATAAAACCTCTCATCTTGCAAACTTTAAAAACTAGGAAACACAATTTCTTACCATTTATAAAATCTTCCACAGAATTTTCATGGGCTTTAAATGCAGTAGTTAAAATATTAATTAATTAACTACGAAGTCAAATCTGTTTAATTTTTAAACACAGTTTGACATCAGGGAAGATAGGAATTTCCTAGCCAATTTCAACGTCTTTGCTAAATTAGTAGACATTGTTGTATCATGACTGATAGCAATTAACAACATACTTTTATTTTTCCATTTGCATCTATGTGTCTTTGTGAAGCAGCATGTTTTAGTGGTGACAATTATTAAAAGCTCAATATATGAGTCAACTGAATTGGATTGCTGTATCACAAAGTATTAAATCAAGATTTAAAAAGTAATGAAAATTATTCAACCATTTTCTCAATATTATTAATATGCAAAATAAAATTTTATTCAAAATATTTTTACTTTAATTTATTTTAATGTTTCTACTTCAAATTTGTTTTATAATGTGCATGATATCTTAGTAAAGTAAATGTTCATATACACATATCACATTTGTGGTTCATGCTTAAAATTTTTATTGTTAAGAGGATACAATCAGAATACTTTAGAGATCACTGGTTTAGAAGTTGGAAAGAAAGAAAAAAGATGGTAAAGAAGGTGAGTGAATGACAATTCAAGAGATAGATAAAGGCCTGACTGGCTGACTCAGTGGTTGAGCATCGACCTATGAACTAGGAGGTCACGGTTCAGTTCCCAGTCAGGGCACATGCCCAGGTTATGGGCTCAAGCCCCAGTGTTGTATGCAGGAGGCAGTTGATCAATGATTCCCTCTCATCATTGATGTTTCCATCTCTTTCTCCCCCTCCTGTCATCTCTGAAATCATTAAAAATATATTTTAAAAAAGAGAAAGATAGAAGAACAAGGGTACGTACAGTGTTACTGGAAACTGAGGAGAAAAAAAAATTTTTTAAATGATGAAATGGTTAACAGAGTTTTTTGCAGCAGAAAACTCAGGAACTACGAGGTCTGAGAAAAAGCCATGGGATTTATGACTGATGATTAGAAAGTTATTGGTGAAAATATTTTTAGTCAAGTGGTAGGAACAGAAACCAGATGCTATGCAGTAAATACCCGATAATCAGGCAGTGGGAGGAAAGGAAAACGAGCCGGGAGAGCAGATCACTCTTAGGAACGCTTGGCAGAAAGTGAACAAGGCAAGGGAGAGGCAGAGTCAGACACTGCACTGGGCGTAGGCAGAACAATTGATGAAGTAAGTCAACGGGAAAGTGGGAGGGAACGCATCACAGTCAAAGGAGGAGAAGGAGGGGGGGACATTTTGTGAGGTAGGTGAGAGATCAAGTGCACTTCTAAGAAAAGACAAAGACAGCTGTGGAAATGGATTTCCTAAGGCCACACTATCAATGAATTAATTGATTACATTACTTCCTAAAATTGAGGAATGCCAGGTTGCAATTATGAGATAGACAAAATAGAAAAAGATTTGAAATATCTTCTCTGAATCCCTCACAAGAAACTGAAGCAGGGATCCTCTGATAACTGAGCAAGATTGAGGACCTGGATGTCTCTGAATTTATGTCAGAGTCAAATTAGTAAAATTACAAGACTGTTTTATTACTATTATTGTTGTTGTTATTTTACCAGCAGTGAAATAATATTGTTATTTTATTATTATTATTATTTACCTTACTTTTGGAAGGTGAGAAAACAGAAAGTGATTTTTAGGGACTGTAGAATGGAAAGTGAGAAAATTGTTAACAAGTTGGCTGTAAGGACTCTGTAGGTAAAAAAAAACAACAAGTGAAGCAAGGAAGAGCTGATAGGCAGAAAAGAATTAAAGACTGAGAGGGAAGAGCAGTGTTAGTAAGTGTGAGCACAGAGGAAAGTCTTAGAAACCAAGATCTCGATGATGGAGAAATTCTGAGGGACAGTGAGGTCCACGTTCTGATTGCACTTACAGGAGCCTGAAAAAGAGTAGAAAAAAATGTTCTATTAGATGTAAACCGTAAGGGCCTCTGATGTCATGCTGGTACAGGGATGACAAAGAGGAGGACATGAGATGAGGAGGGCATTATGAGCACATGCCCTCTATGCAGGGGAGGATCCTGGAGACGACGGTAGGGTCATTCTGTAGAACTTAAGAGCCGGTGTTGGATGGTGGTGTCAAACAGTGCTTCACAAAGTGATGAGGAATAGGCTGGGTGTGCAGGAAGCAGTGAGAAAGGCAGCCTTCATGGGAGAGGGTTACAAAAAAATGTTGAGGTGAGGAGGTGGGAAGCAGCCTTTAAGGACTACGTCCACGTTGGACACTTGTTCACAATAGCACGAGCTTTTTAATTTAAGCAACACTTTGGTGGCAAGAATGCCACTCAACATTTCACATAAAATGAATGCTCGAAGAAATAGTGAGACGAATCCTACTCATTAAAAATGGTTTCTAGCTCAAATAATAATATAGCAATGTTTCAAATCAGGTTGCCAGGATGGATACCTCTCAAAGACTCATGTGAAAGGCTCTGTTTTAATACCCAGGTTAAAATAATTTCAAATGTAATTTTTAAGGAACGGATTTAGAATACTTTTTCTAGATACAGAACTGTTATATGGTACACTGCAGTTCCCATCTGCCATCTGAAGCAAGAGTTGCTCTGCTGGACACTTTCCAAATGCTATGCATATGTCCACTGATTCAAGACTAATTTCACCAAAAGCTAATCTAAACAGAAAATGTGTCTTAGAGTTTATTCTACTGTCATTTCTATTTTTATAATTTAAACTAAGATTAATTTTCCTGCCCTTTGGCCACAGATTAAACCTCACACAAAGAGTTACAATTTGCCAATTAAAATAGGAACTATAGAAGTTACAACAATAACCATCCACATGAACTGATCATCTTAAGATTTACAAGAGGGCAAAATAAAGTAAAAGAAGGTTTAATTGATACACGCAGAGCTATTTAGTCTTCACAATACCAACATTGTAAGTGAACCAGCCTTGGTATTTTGAAGGGGATGCACTTGTTACAGCATCTTTAAAACAGCAACCCCTCTGCATGCCTGTCCATGATCTGGAGTGACAGCATGGACATCTTTGAGGGCAGCCAGACTGCCTGTTTACCTCCTTAAGAATAACGATTGTAGAGATTAGCTGTGCATTCTGACTGCATTTTAAAATACAAATATATTGGTTAAGCATTGGCTCAAGTGTCCATTTTATCTTTGGCTAAATTAATAGAGATTAGAGTAGCAAAAAGCAGATTGAATTGAACTTGGCAAAAGGTGTGAAGAGCTTCTCTACCATGAGTACTCTGAGACAAAATTCTTAAACTTGTTTTGCTCAAACAAATTGTGTGATTATATTGAGTTTTTCCTGCATCCAGGAGCTAGAATATTATTTTTCCTAAGAGGGTAGTCAAATCAACATCCAATTAGGATGGCGGCACTTCTAGATGTTAAATTGTCTAGTTCCCAGTTGCAGTAGGAGAAACAGAGGAAGGTGCAACTGAAATATTTGAATACTGTAAGTAGGTCTCTTCCTTTAGTACACAATATGTCCTTAAAACATGTGTTTGACTATAAAGACATAGTCCTCTCGATAGTATATGAAGGATTTATTTCCCAAATAAGATGGTAAGATCATTGATATATAATGCTTGTTAAGCTCTCTAGTCAGAGTTCCAACAAGGAATGGGTCTGATCCCAACAAGTCCAGCAGATAGAGGAAATCTTTAAATAATTGGGACAGAAAGTTTTTATCTTTTATCAGGACAATTAGGAAGCAGACACAGGCATTTTCTTTCCTGTGGGTCAATTGCCTCTTCTCCAACCCAGAGGAATGGACAGGGCAGATAGAAAACCTCAATTCTTTTAAACATCTGAACTTCTGGTGGCACTTGGAGCTGGAAGAGGAGAGAGAGATTGTCCCATCTCTCAACTACAATTGGGCCCAAGAGTGTCTAAATGTCAAACCACATGCATGCACCTGTAAATGCTGCTGAGGCCCCAATCAACTGCCAGCTCAAAACCCAACCAGCACGATCCCCTTTGAAGAAGAAGGTGTGCATTGGCAAGAGGTCAAGAGCGTTGGCTAAGAGGAGCAAGTGATTCCAGCAAGGAGTCTCACCAGGGAGGGCCACAGTCTAACGTTTTAGAAGTGAGAGAGATAAAAATGTGCTTCTAAGGAGCCCATAATAGAAGGCCTGCCAATCACAGGCCTGGGCAGCCTCTCTGCAAACAACCTCAGGCTGCAAGGGACAGGAACGATGTCAATGACAGCTTGTCTTTAGGACTGGGTGGAACAATCTCAACATCATGTTTTTTCAGTTGGTATAAAGAACATTCTGTGCAGAACAGACAGCTTATGAGTATAGATGGGTAATTGTATAAAAATTAGATAACCATCTGAAAGAGACGCCTGTTTTTATGGGTGATCAACTTTAGATTATTTTTTCATTTCACATTCTCGCTTGTTTAAACATTTTCCTCAGGAAAAACAACAACATTTGCCTCTATTTATAATGCACAATGAGAATATTATGAGATTTTTTTTAAACCCTTGATAATCTTATAAAGTATTTACAGTGATACAGCTATATAACAAACAAAAAGAGAAAACACACACACACACACACACACACACACACACACACACACATTAGAAGACAGATTGCATGAGGTTTACATGGTATCCTGGAATGATAATTTGATGTGCATCACAAACCTATATTTCTTATGGTTGGGTTTTCATCTTATTTATTTATTTTAATATGGAGTTTCTGAATTTCTGTTTCTGTTGTTCTTCATCCAAGTAGAATTTAATTCTGAGGAAGAAAGTTACTGAGAAACTTCTTCCCAAACATCACTTGAATTTACTTTTCTGATAAAATAAAAAGTACAGGCATGAAAGGAGCAGTTGTTTATATAAGCAGAGGAGGAGGTGGTTTTTTTAGTCTGTTAGGAGATTGAGTGATTTTTTACAAAGTATAAAGTGAAGTACATTATCTAGGATACTTCATGTTGTTTTAAATGTGGATGATATTTAGTCCGTGGGCCAAGACAGGCTATATGTGGCTTTCTGAGGAAAGGCAAGCTTTCTGTACCCTTGGGGAGAAGGGTCACACGTGGATATAATCATGCACTGGGAATCTCAATGAACGGTTTGAGAGATGAATGATTGATATGAAGAAATATTTTAATTTTTTTCATGGACATCTTATTTTATGGTAATGTTTATTTGTCCCTTTCTTTGTTCATGAGAAAAATACTCAGTACCTTGTAATTGAATCATTGTTTTCAGCAGGAACACTAAAAGCAGTACGCAAACTACAAGCCAAGAAAAACATGAGAAATAATTTAACAGTTGCTTTTTATTAACAGACAGGATTCTAATGACTCATTTCTAATGACAAGTTAAGTGGAAATTATACAAAATAAACAGGATTTATTTTTAAAGTACAACTCTAGAGTGGTTACAAAGGCCTGATGCATGCCAGTTCAAATTTATTGGTGTTCTTCTTTATTCTTTGCACACATTTTATTTTTCTCATTTTCTTCTGTACCTGATCTTCAAGTTGAAGGCTTGACATCTGTAAAGCAGTTCCTGACATAGAATTTTATTTCTTTCATTATTGTCAGGCCACAATCTTGTGCCTCAGTAATATAGAGCAACTGTATATACATACTCAGTTCTCAGTTTCCCTTTTATAACCATTCTTTGATTTATAATTTCAATATATAGTGACTAATCTAACTTGAACCAGAGATGTATATGGAATATTATATGACTATAGTATTTGCAACAATTGCATCGATGAGTTTATTTAAAAACATAAGATTTTCAATATGTATTTTAATGACTAAAATAAGTTCAAATATGTGTGCCTTTCTACTATATAATGACTACTGTTAGTGACTGTATATCATGCTTAACATATGAACATGTGAGTATGTAGTAGCCATTAATAAGCTAGACAAAGAAAAAGTTGTAAAACTTGAGTCTATATTATTCAAGCATTTCTCCATTTATTTAATACTAGAGGCCCGGTACATGAAATCTGTGCACTGGAGGGGGGTCCCTCAGCCCGGCCTGTGCTCTCCCGCAGTCCGTGAGCCCTCGGGGATGTCTGACTGCTGCGGAGGCAGGAGAGGCTCCCACCACTGCCACTGTACTTACCAGCCATGAACCTGACTTCTGGCTGAGCGGCAGTCCCTCTGTGGGAGCACACTGACCACCAAGGGGCAGCTCCTAATTAAGCATCTGCCCCCTGGTGGTCAGTGCGCATCATAGTGACGGGTCATTCCACTGTTCAGTCGATTTGCATATTAGCCTTTTATTATATAGGATGTAGTTATTTGATACCTACTGTATTTAAAACACTTAGATAAGAACTGAGAACATTGAATAGGACAGATATAGTCCTCATTCTAGTTGGTTTATATTTTTAACCAGAGAAATAGACATTAAACATTAATCCAGGTGTTATTTCATTGTATTTGTGAAAACTGCTTTGCAGTACAAGGACAAGGTGCTCAGAGACTAGAAAACAAAGGTTCTGGCTAAAGTCTACACGGTAAGGGAAACCTTGAAGGAAGTCTTGAGTTTGTGATAATGTCCTAGGTAAATGGAATAGCCACGCCTTACCTTGGGAAGGAAGAATGGTGGGATTGTAGAACTAAATAAAGGACATTAGAGTTGGAGTCCAGAGTGCTTATCATGTTATACAAGCTCTGCCTCATCTTGTTTCATAAATCTGGCCCCTCCCCTGAGTTATAACATGTAGTTGGTAAATTAAGCCATATAATTGTTGAAATTATCTAGAGATGGTTAATAAAAATAATTAGATCAATAACAAAACCTTGAGGAACACTTAACAGTCAATGGAATCCAAGAATGAGTAGTCAGAGTGGTAAGAGGGACACCAGAGACAGGAAAGGGAGTGACCAGACATGTTAAATGCTGCAGAGAGATAAGAGGGTAATGTCTGACATCTGCTTTTAGAAGTAGGATGGATGCTGCATAGAGAAAGAAGGGAAAAGAGCCTAGAGGGCTGGTGGATACAGAGAAAGCCTGGCAATAAATTTATAAACTCATGGTGAGTAATGGACTTACATTTTTGTGGGCTGTGGCTGAGTCAAGTGTAAACAAGTGTAGTAGTTTGGTTCCAGGAAATACCAACACTCGGACTCTGACCTGATTTGTCACTGGAAGTGTCACCAGGATCCCTCCTTTTGTCATTAGAAAAGGAGTTGGAGAATTATTTACCCGTGATGTACCACACTGTATTTTAAATCTCTGCTTAAACAATTTAAGAAATTCTGTTTGAACGATTTAGAGCTTGAGACTATGTGAGTCCAGGACGTTTGTATTCTCACACTGCAGCCAGGACCTGGGATAATACAGATGAATGGTTGTTGATGTACTCATTATCTATTGCCTCACAGTGCTGCCTACTCACCAGAAAGACTGAATGGCACACATCCAAAAACAGTTATTTAGTTCCTGAGGCTGTGGAGTTCAGCTGACCTAGGCTGGGTTTGCCCAAATGCCTGGGGCTCCTCTGGCTGTGATTGTCTCATCTCGGATGACTGGGATGACCTGAATCTGCTCTCTGTCCTGGTCAGCATCCAGCAAGCCGGTCTAGGCATGTTCTTATGGCAGAGTGGAAGAATAAGAACGAGAAAAAACAATTATGCAAGCATCTGTCAAGTCTCTGTTTGTGTTGATGTGCCAATGTCATCCGGGTCCAGAGGAAGTCACATGGACAAGTCAAAAGTCAGAGTATGAGGGCACTGAAAAAATGACAAGGACAGGACCTGGATACAGAGAATGGTAAAGAATTGGGGCCATAACAGTAACCAGCCCACCACACTGAATGAATATATGAATGATTGGATCATAGAATAGCACCAGGAGCACTGGACTAAGGGTCAGGAGACATATCCCAAAAGCTCAGCACTGTTTATTTTGTTAATTTGGGTGAATCATGTAATTATGCTGGACCCTAATTTTCTTACTGGTCTTTTCCAATCTTTAAAGCCTTTGATTCAAGCTTTCAATGAAATTTTTAATGAATTTAATGCTATACACAATCTGTAGGAGGAACTTAAGAAAAGTTGTTCATTGTGCTATCCTTTGGTGAATCAACATGGCTATGTGGATAGCCCAAAACGGGTAATTATGACTTTGTGAATCTTTGAATATTTTGTAATCACATTCAAACTGAAAAACTTCTAGTCGGAATTTGGGTATGAAACATAATGCTGAAAGTTCATTTTCTTTTTAGGTCTTAATTTTGGCTCCTATTTGATGATTCTTTGAAGCATACAACATACTAGTACAACATCAAACACTATATGCCATCTCATATGCGAGATGAATTTTTGGGTTTATTGATGTTATGCTTTAATAATTCATTGTTATGATGAATTATTATGCTTAAATTGACTGGAAGAACTTTGTCAAGTTTGCATGATACTGATACAAGTGTGATTTATTTTTAGGCAGATGTTATGATTTGCTTTATAAAAAGAATGACAATAATACAGAAGTGAAATCTCTTCATTATACAGTGTGTAATTATGCAATATATAATGAAATGCAGGGTTATTTACTATAGAGATAAAAACTGAGCAAAAATATTCTAAATGAAGAGTACTTTATAAGATTCACAAGAAGAAAGTAACATATACAAATGGCCTTTGGAAATGACTTTCCACATCTGAGATGTCTTCTTATACTAGTCACTTAGAGTGCCACAAAACTTCCACACCCAGGTTACCAAAATATATGGATGAAAATGTAGTTTGTAACTCCCTTTGACACATAAGAATGTTCTGTTCCAGATATGAGAAATAACTTGCCATTTGATAAATGTTTACCCTTGTCATATCCCTGGGAAGCATTTATTTTGGACTGATAATTTACTTGTAAAATCAATCACTCTGGCCTGTCTCATTTCAGAGTCTCCGTGTAGATATATCCAAGAAACTTCATTCCCATCAAGCTGGCCCGGATTCAAAAGTACCAGTTGGTTGTCAAAATGCTTTGGCTGATCTGGAGAAAGAGAGAAGCAAGAGCGGAGCAGCGGCAGTAGCAGGCACCGATGGAACCACAGGTCGTTAGCCACATGATGGGGGCTCCAGCCACCTCCGCGACAAATGCACAATATACAGATTCTTACTACCATTTTGTTTAGAATATATAATTCAGTCAAAGTGACTGTCTGACCTGAAAATCTCATTGGAATAGTTTTAAATGCAGCATAATATTGAACACTCACACTAATGCTAGGTCTCTTCATTGTTTTTTATTAGATTTTTCTCACTTATGGTTTTCATGGCCAAGGAAGTACTTTATTCTAAGACTGCTTGTATTATCATGACACTGACATTTTTAAATTTTTGCTAGAATTAAGAAGGATTAATGTCTTGAGGTGAGGTTAACATAATTGCGATGTTTCCGTTTAAAGAAGCGTCAGCTAAGTAATCTAGTGCAGACTTGAAATATCACAGCTTCGTTTATAGAAAGGGTGATCTGATCGTTTTCACCTCTACTGAAAGCAAAACAGGAGCAAGTGGACTTGTGGAGATGTTGATAGCATTCAATTAAGCCACCCAGTCTAACTTCCATATTGTGCAAACCTGAGATGAGTTAGCAAGGGAATTATTTTAGGCACAGCAAAGCAGCTCAATGTCTATTACACGTTATCTTTGAAACTTTACACTGCAGTTTGTAAGAAAAATGAAACTGTAATTATTCTTAAGCATATGGTTTGTTTCTTCTCCCTCCTTATCTGGTTTTGTAGCGAGCGCTCTTTCTTCCTCCAAGGGCATGTAAAAGTCACACGACTAGATAAGAAGTCTCCGCAGTGTTGCTGCTGAAACTCTGTACAATCTGTTCTTTCATGTAGTTAGCTCACTGGCTTCTGACACTCCCATAAAAATATCCCATGGAGCTTTTCTTATTACCTTTTCATTGACTCTCTTCGAGTGATAAAAATGAAATTCTGTAAAGGGCTTTGAAAACCATGCATATTGCCATTCCTCCCATTCCTCCGAGTTTCAAACACTAACCAAGTACAACTAGACAAGAAACAGCTACTACAGGAAAAATTGCTGCAGTGTGTTGAGTCTCAAGCCATCATTAATTTATAGGAAACTATTTTTTTTCCCTAAGATGATGGATCCTAAAAAGTACCAGATAACACATTCCTGCGATCAAAGCTTTTGTTTCAGTTATAGGGAAATTTGTCTGACCTATCACTGTGTGTGCATCTTCCTGGGAGAGTACATTGCAGCCCCAGCTTTGCAGCCCGAATGAATAGTTCAGAGTATATCACAGATCAGGGCAAGCCCTGTCTCAAACATACTGCCTGCAAGTGACGATTTAAGGAAAAATATCTTTGTATTAAAGTATAGGTTCTAGGCAAGACTACCAAATTTTATTCAAGAGAGTAAAATGAACCGTTACTTAGGTTAGGTAATCTCAACATGCATTTTTTCCCCCAGAAAAATTATTTAGTATGCTCATCTGAGCAATGTTTTCATTTGCTATCCCATTTGTGATCACAATACATCACAGAGTCGGTCTCCATTATGAACTAGAGTGGTGTGACAATTCCATATGTGAAAACACAAAAGTTAAGTAAAGCAGGAACATTATTCTTCAAATTTCATCTACCTCATGTAATATAGTTTATGTTTTTTGGTTTAAAATAGAAAGACTCATTGTCTCTCTACTGAGCATTTACCAGACTTGGAATGAATTCTCATCTCTGAACAGCCACCACTGTGGAGTTCCGATGGGCAAAGGGCATCCTCTCTGGGCTTCCCTCTCTTTTTACTACTTAGACACAAGTCGGTCATTTTCTAAACTCTCTCTGGTGAGAGTGCCAGTTTTAGAATCTTTGTAGCATATTATATAAAAAAAAAAACCGTATTAGGACAGGGTTCCAGCTTCTGTAGTTTTTTCTGTAGTTTTACTCGTTCTGGACGCCTAGAGCTTTTTCTTCCAGGTAGATGAAGTCGAACCACTTTGAATGTGTATCTAATAATTTCTCTAGAGGGAATTCCTTCTTTTGGAATTGAATGTAAATACCTGGAAGTTTCACTGTGAACGCACATATGTCAACGATTGAACGTAAATACCTGGAAGTTTGACTGTGAACGCACATATGTCAACAGTTCTGCTGTTGCAGCCAGGAGGACAGCCAAGTATATATACCTCGGTCAGCCCTATCCCCCTGTCACTAGGACCCTGATGGAAATGACTCCCCACACCTCCTGGATGACCTTCTGTGGGTCCTTCATTCACTCTGGTTGCTTGGCGATGACCACGTATTATTTTAGGAGCACTGTTATTAAGTCTGCAGGTTGTTTTGTTCATAAATTACTAAGAGAACAGTTCTCTGAAAGTAGGATGATTAAGTGGTTAACCTTTGGAGTCTGAACTCAGACTGCTGGGATTAAATCTTGTCTGTCCCACTCGCTGGCTGTGTACCACGAGCCATTTGTTAGTGTCTCTATCTCTTTATTTGTAAAATTGGGTTAATAACAGTGCTACACCGTAAGCTCTTTCAAAAGCTGCATTAGATAAAATAGGTTAAAGTTGGTGTAGAACACCATCAGCTCCAATCGAATCCTCGCTATTATAATTAACGTCGGCATCTCTATGAGTTGATGGCTAAGAAAAACTTGGTTTCCTGGCGGTGTGCTCTGCAACGTGCAGGTGAAGATCTCCTCCTGTGGCTCTTGCAGACTTTCAGTTTCTATCTGTTTTTTTCCCTTTGAGAACCGTATCCCATTGGGAAGTTCATGGCCTCTAGGAATCCTATGGACATGAGAAGGGACTAGAAATCTTCTGGAGATGAGTCACTGATTCCCCTGAGTCCAAGAAACACGGTAATTGTGCAGAGACAAGGAGGCCCTGAAACTTCCTAACAGACCCCTTTCCCATCTTACCTCTGCGGCAGGGAGAGCGGAGGCTTCACCTGTGCCATTCTTGGTGGGTGACGTGTGTCACGTGCAGATGTTTGTTTTAAGCAATTTGTTGCCTGGCTCATTCCCAGGGTAAACTTGTGTGGGGCAGCGTATTAAGGAGGGCTCTCAGGAAAACACATAGGCAGAGGAACTAAAGCAGGCCTGGGGAGAGGAAGAAGTTAAAAGACACTGAAGACCTCGGCTGATCCCACTGGGAGCTCTGGAACTGGCCTGGCTCTTCAGAGTTGCCCTGTGTTGGGGTGAGGGGACCAGGCCGTTACAGCTCCCGAATCAGTCAGGCATTGGATGCAGATGCCCCTGAGGAGGGGGCATGGCTGTGGGCAAGGTGGCTTCCTTCAGCCAAGAGCAGTCCTTTGGTATCAGAGGATTCTCAGTCAGTTGT
The DNA here is from genome assembly GCF_000147115.1 of Myotis lucifugus. Taxonomy (NCBI): domain Eukaryota; kingdom Metazoa; phylum Chordata; class Mammalia; order Chiroptera; family Vespertilionidae; genus Myotis; species Myotis lucifugus. The sequence goes on from NW_005871198.1 coordinate 2,004,065, forward strand.
GAGGAGGATGTGATTATTATGTAGGCCACTCCCTAATGCAGTGGTTGCTTCTGGTGATCCGGTGCTAAACAGGAGGCTTCATCTTTTAAAATATGCCTGTTTGGTTTTGCCCTACATAAATGTTCTCTACTGAACAAATTTTATACTTTCCTAATCAACATTCTCTAATGGAATTGCCTTTCTTTTGAAGCTTCAACTATGTTCTTCTAATTATTCCTACATCTTCATGCTAAACTCGAGACTCATCCTCCATACATTAGACTTGCCAAGTGGTGAGAAGCCTAGGTGAGAAAATAGAGCACAGCTACTCTGAGGTCTAGTCCCAGCTCTGCGCAAACTAGATGGGTGGCCTTCCACAAAATATTTCACTTTTCTGAGGCCTATTTTCCTCACCAAAATAGGAGGTGTGCCAGGTCGTTTTCATGCCCTGTCAGTTCTGAAAGCGTTGCTTCTATGGCCTATTCTGATATCACAGAGTGATGCAACTGTTGCTCATCTCTCAGTAAGGCTCACATGGAGATGATCCCACATCTACGAACACACTTATTATGGTAAATTAACCAGGTGAGAGGAAAGGCGCTCCATGGAAAAACGTTTCACTGAGGTCAAGGAGGGAGCCAGAACTAAAGAATGGATCTATAGGAAACCAAAGCAGTCTTTATATTGAGTTTTAAATTAATTCTAATGTTAAACTTCCGATTTTACTTCTATGATGGAAAACAAAACACAAGGCAGCTCCCCATCAGGATTAGTGTGAGAATTAGACAAAGTTAGGGTTCTGTATTAAAGACCTTGACCGAATGATTGAATGTATGCTACAAAGAGGTAGTACTTTAGATATAAAATATAGTCTTGTCTCTCAATTTTAAGAAACACTTCAGCAATTAGTGTTATTCTGAGCATTGTGTAATTTGAAGCATAATAATTACTTTTACTCCAGACCAGAAAACCTGTTATTTAAAATATTGGATCATTTCAAACCAGTAATCCAAAAATCTGGTATATTTTTTATCCTGCCATTTAACATCAATGCAGCGTTTTCATAACATAAACAAAATAATGACACCAGTAGAATTGCCCTTATATTTCCAGGGAATACTATCTAAGTTTTGGAACTACTGACAGCCTGAAGTAAAATGTTATAAGATTGCTCTTCATTTTATAGCAACTTCTTTCCCTCTTCTCAGAAGGTTTAAATGTTTGAGAATATGCTGGAAGGAGACCCGCAGTCATTTCAAATTCTTTGAACAATTCTGCAATATCATTTCCTATTAGGCAGTTGTGTGCGTACTGACAGCCTTGCCCCTCGTCTTCCCTGGAGATTAATTTATTTCCTGCAGTGCTTGCTCTTCATGGGAAATCTGACTCCTCAGCCTTCACCAGTGGGAGTTCTCATCAGCAGAATGTTAATTATAAAAGCAAAACTATATACCGTATTGAAAGGGAAAAACAGTTCTCCAAGCAAAGTAAACTTTGTCTTTCCTTGTCTTTTCTTTTCACTCCATTCTCTCCGCAATCTGTGGCTGGACAGAACATTCGCCATCGGGGAAGCAGTCTGTGAGATGGTGAGGAATAGAGGAAAATGTGCCGGCTTTGCAACCAGACAGACCCAAGACTGAGCTGCCACGTTACTCTGTGATTTCGTTTCCTGGTCTGTAAAAGGAGGATAGAAATATTGGCCTCACATGAAATTGTGTAATGAGACTGGCATAGAGTAGACACTAAAAAATTATCATTATTACAAAGCTCCTTCAACAACCTTTGTTTAGCACTTGCTGTATATTAGTCGCTATGGCATAATATTAACCGTGTATCATGGTGGTTTATGAAAGAACCTATTAGAGATTTGAAGAAATATATCTTTCAGGTCTTAAGAGACAGAAATGTTAGACTAAGACAGATTACTGAGATACCCTGTTTTGAAACCTGGTCTTAATCTTCATTTTCTGACTCTTCTCATCACCACTTTTACAGCTTTATAGTGGTTACTAAGGACTTATGAACATATTATTTTTTCACCAATAAGTCCTTTAAAAAAATCCCCAAACTCTTTGCTAATAGTTTTAGGTCTATTAGAACTTAAAAATGCCTTTGAGTTTATTCTTTAAAATTATTTTCTCTAAAATAAAAAATTGTCAGTTTCTCTTTGATTTTGTCTCAGAAATAAAACTTTGGTAAATTAAATCTTGAGACAGAGAAGGCAATAGCATGACAGCAAAGTGTAAATAAGGCTGAAAAACTTACCAGATGAAGAAACAAAATCTATTACTTTAAGGCCAGAAAGATCAGTTTCAATAACATGATTGTGATTAATCATTTCATTTAAGTGAATTAACTTTTTACATATTTCCCCCTGTTATTTTATGATTTGGGGGTGACATTAGAAAGAGAACAACTAAAGCATTAGATGAAGAGATGTTATGGTGCACACTCATAACAACTGAGACCTAGTACAGGCCGCTACAAGTAGAGATGAGCTGTGTGTGTGATGTACAACTTATGATAAGGAGTATTCTTTCGTATGAAAAAATAACATTTTTTCTTAAGATCAGTGATAGTATTTAACTTGGGTAGAACAATGGGCTGGATATATATGATAAGCTTTGACTTTCATAGAGTCAAGTACAAATCATTGATTGATTCTTTTTTAATGGTAATTGCATTTTTAAAGCATGAAAGTCACTACTAAATAAGTTTTTGAGCCTCCCCCTCCATTTTACTCATGAATAATATTTAATCTTATTATTTTAAATTGCCCTTCCCCTTTTTCTCACCATTTTTGGGGGGCAGGCAAAAATATTTTAGTTATTTTTCCAAACTAAATCTGGTTTTTATTTTGTTCAAGAAGACCACCTTTAATCTGACCCATGAACTAAGCAAAACAAGAAGGAACAGATGACGTAACTTTCAAAATTTATTTCAGTGTTTCTCTAAGTTCTTGAACATAAAGAAAGTCACATATGAGCATGTTAAAAATACTTATTCTCAGGATCTGCTCTCTAGAGCAGAGTTGGCAAACTCTGGCAGTTGGTCTAACCTGTCCCATTGCCTGCTTTTGTACAGCCACAAAGTAAGAATTTTATTTTTTATTTTTAAGTGTTTGGAAAAAATTAAAGGAAAAGAAATATTTTTGACCTGTCAAAATTTCATATGATTCAAATTTCAATGTCTCTATGAAGTTTTATTGGAACACAGCCACACTCGTTCATTTAGCTATTATCTATGGCTCTTTTCCTGCTCCTACTCGATCAGCAGAGTTGAGTAGTTTTGACGGAAACCAGATGCAAAGCCTCAAATATTTACTATTTGGCCCTTTAGAGTAAAAGTTTGCTAACCTCTGCTCTAGAGAGTGTAATTCAGAAGTTGTCAGGTAGGAACTTGGAATCTATTGCAACTTGTTTCTTGGGTGATTGGGGTCTCCGGACCACACTTTTAAAATAATGCAGTAGAAGACTTGTAAGTAACTTCTCTTTTTTTCTCACTCATCACACCCACTACATCAACAAGCCCTATTGGCTTTATCTTCACACAATGTCTAGAATACAATCATTTTTTAGCATGGTCACTGTTATCAACCTAGTTCAAGTCATCATCATTTCTCATCTGGACTCTTGTATTGAGAACCTGACTAATCTATCTGCTTCTGCCCTTACTTCATACTGTCCCCATTCTCCACACAGCAATCAGAGTAATTATGTTAAAACCTTAATCAGATCATGGAACTCCTTTCCTCACAATCCTCCAGGGATCACTCTACTTCTTCCCCTTTCTCACAATTGGCCTCCTAACTGTTCCTCAGAAACGCTAGGGGTCCTCCATCCTCAGTGCTTCCATAGGCTGTTTTCTCTCTGTCACAATCTTCCCTCCAGAAATCGGCATGGCTTTCAGCTTTGCCTCTTTTAGTTCTTTCCTAAAAGCACACAGTTTCATAGCCATTACCTTCTTTGTGATGCCTCCTGTAACCACCTCATTTAGATTTGTAGTGTTCCTAGCTGGACCTGCCTATCTCCCTAATGCCATCTAAAACTTTATTTCTTATTTTGATTATGGGTCACCTTTCCTAGGTGAGGGCATTATGATGGCAGAGACTTTCTATCAGTGCTCTGTATCCTTAGGTTCTAGAAAATGGCATGGCTCATCATAGGTTCTCAATAAATATTTGAGTAAAGAAATGAACCCCAGACTCCCATTCTGTTGTTGAAATATAGTGTATGACACCTGTCAAACAATTTCTGTGTGAAAAAAGTTGCCAGTAGTATAAGTGTCAGACCCATTTCTGAAAAATGGTACAATATCTTATAACCACTATAGATGAGAAGAATAAAGCAGCTAGTTCAATCTCAACCAATAACTGAATTATAACACATGCTAAGAAAAGTATAAGATGAATATAGATATGAAAATGGTACATGGATGAAAATCCTGTTGGAAATATTCAGGAGGGATTCCAGGAAAACACATTTCACAATCAAGCTGCCTACTAAAGGTGCTTACTGCAGATTTTACTGTTCACCATCAAGTTGAGCAATTTGAGGAGATTGGCACTCAAAATTCCCAACAGAGAAACAAGCAGGGTTTGACTGACCTGGGTTCAAATGAAGTCTTTAGGAAATACCAATTTTATGAAAGAAGGTAAAGCACTTTTATTTATACTTGAACTTGATTCCTTCAAAATAGAAGAAAATAAAAATTTTCTTTCACTTTAATCCTCTCAGTCAACAAATTAGCCATTAATGTTATATGTATAAAGCTTTGATTTGTTGGTTGAACAGCAGGTTATTCCTACATAAATGTAGATTTTGACTATCACAGGACACTTTTGACTATTGAAGGATAGTGTTTGGAGAGAAAAACAAAACAAAACTACATTCTATATCTATTCCTCAGTGGATGAAATGTTTGGCTTGGTCTCCAAGGAGCTGAGTATATATTATTCCACATCTCTCACTTAATTTGATCATTTAAGTAATTGTGAGTATTCAAAAGTAATCAGTGACTATTGAATTAAATGTAAGAAACATCACCTCCATATTAAGTTTGTGACATTTTAAAAGGAATGGTTGGTGAATACCAAAAGAACTGAGGTTTTAAATCAATTTGAATTTTATAACCTAAGTAATCATCAGAAAAATAAGTTCCTGCACATTTTGAGACTTCTTGAAAGTTAATGCAATAAACAACACAGTTTCAATTCAATGTTACATCTGTTCTGTCAACTTGAGTGTGGATGTTAGTTGGAGCATTCCTACACTGGGTGGAAGATTGGACTAGTTCAGGCAGAGAGAGGCCACTTACAAGGTCCCCTCCAAAACTAAGATTGTTTAAATCCTATTATTTTATGTCAAAATAATCTCATTATACTAATCCCATCTCCTCCTGTTTTTCTGCTTAACTATGTACTATCTTAAATCAGTTTATTGACAAGGGAGAGTGAGACTAATAACTGTCAAGATGACAAATTGAACTTTCAAACTATGGCCTTATAATAGTTTTATGTGAATATGAGATGGTAATAGCAAGTAATATTCCTGTAGCACTTTACATTTTACAAAGTACTTGCAGGTCCATTATTTCATTTGCTATTTCTTCAACTCTGTGATTCAGTTATGATTATCAAAATTCATTCACTGATAAAGTAATGGAATTTAGAGATTCCTCAAGACCCATAGCCAGTAAGTCTCAGAATAAGGAATCATACCGAGGCCTTTATTTTCTGTTTTCTATACTACAGTATATCTATTTCATTTGCCCTCAATCTCCATTTCCCCCAAGAAAAGCAGCACTCTGAGGGAGGAATACTGTTGTTATCCCTTTTTTACAAATAAAGTCACAAAGATAGTAGGAGATAGGAGTGAGAATAAAATCTGGGCATACTGCCTAAAAACCCTATGTCCTTTCATCTATAATGTATATACTACTACAGTGTGTCGATTTATTGCTGCTGTGGTGCAAGGAAGACCAAAATATCCACGGGCAGCAGTTGGGAATAGTGGGTGATGAGGAGAGGAAAAGAAACCAAGGAGAACATGGAATCCAGGCTGCCTCTCTCTCATCAGCCACTGACTGCCCCTGCTCTGCCCCCAGCCCTCAGCCCCAAGCCCCAGTTGACACTGAGAGGAGATGTTGACAGAGGAGAATAAATCAGGCTGCTGAGGGAATTAACATGATGTGTGGAGAAATTCCACTTCTTTCTGCTTTGACATCTCCTTTCCTAAAACTTTCCCAATTAGCCTGTGAGCTACCCAGAGGTCACAAAACTATATACATTGTCTTTCTATTTCACACATATAAAAATAACTGGCAGTTGGTGAGAATAAAATTCCTCACTGTAAAATATAAAACCCTTTACATTTATTAACTCATTCAATCTTTGTCATAATAGGCACATAGGCATCATGTATAAAATAAGAACTATTATACTTCCCCCATTTATTAAAGATGAGGACATGAGGCACATAAAGGTTAGATGACTTCCTTAAGGTTACAGAGTTAATATCTAGCAGAAAAAGAAGGAAGGACAGGAGGGAGGGAGGGGAGGAGGGAGCTGGGAAAGAGGCAGGAGGGGAGGGGAGAAAGGAAAGAAAGGGAGGGTGAAGGGAAGAGAGGAAAGAAGAGAAACAAAGAAGAAAGAAACAAAGGGGCCAAATATGTGGTGACAGAAGATGATTTGACTTCGGGTGGTGGGCACACAGTGCAATATACAGATAATGTGTCATAGAAATGTATGCTTGAAACCTATTAACCAAATTCACCCCAATAAATTAACTTAAAATTTAAATAAATTAAGGGTCGAATAAAAAAAAAAAGAAACAAAGGTAAGGAGAGAGGAAGGAGGAGAGAAAGGGAGAGATGAATGGAAAAAGGAAGGAGAGGAAGGAGGGAGGGAAAAGAGAGGAAGGAAGGAGTGCGGAAGGCAAAGCTAATGGGCCCTGGGGCAAGAGCCTCCGAGGCATCCTCTGGGTGTCCATGTGGCCAGCACCTATCAGATCACTAATGACAGGTATGGAGAGCGAAAGGGATGACTGGTTTTCTTTACCTCTTGACTGTATGGTGCTAGTGCATGCTATTAGGGGTTTTAAGCCCCCCCACACGCACACACACTGCTCCATCAAGCCGTACTGGAAAAGAATCAAGTGTCTTGCCTGCACACAGACACATTTCCTATTTGCAATGTAGCTTTCTTTACTTGAGTGTGGATATGATGCTGTGGTGAAGTCAAGTCTGTGTATATGTTAATCAGAAGCTTTAGCTCAGACAGCTGATGCTTGAGACCTGTTGCCTTCTCTTCCTTTGAACATTTATACGTAACCTTTTCTCCTCTGTAGTCTTCAGAACGCCACCAGGGCTGGGCTCTTTTCTGCAGGAGTGCTGGTCTGCAATCAGATATTCATTTTAGAGCACAATCAACCTCAGGCTCTTTGTGAAGTTGTGTGATTGCTGGACAAGTTTCTCAACGTCACTGTGAATTCACTTTTTCCCCTTACATTTCCTATATAATAGAGTTTTTATGCGGACAAACTAAAAATGCAAAGGAAAGCACTTTGTAAACTGAAAAACACTACAAATTCAAGGTGTTATCTCCTAGCTCATAAAAATACTTACCTTTTATCTAAAGAGTTTACATTTCTTACTTTTTTTTTTTACTCTTCTTATTTTTATCTCAGTTATTTCTTTAAAAGCATATATTCATGAGAGTGTCCTATAAGCAGTATTTGAAAGCAAGTAGTTTTCTTCCTGGCTATTTCCAATACATATTTCTGATAGACCCTTCTTATTTTTCCTTTCCTTATAGAAATGTTCAAAAATGAAAAACATCAAAAATAACGAGATGTGACTGAAGCCACTTGGGTAGTGACCATAAATGTTGTGATGGAAAAGTAAGCCTGGCCTTCTAGCTGAAAAACAACGATTTCCCAACGGCCCCCACAAGAAACTCGATTGCCCAGCGCAAAGAAGAAAACAACTTTAAACGTTTTAACAGATAAGCAAAGCAGAAACCTATGTATAGATGTCGCATAGTCTACTCTGTTGTGCCAAAACCTTTAAGTATTGTTTCATTGTCACCAGAACATATTTTTTTAATGTGCACATTTTGTGTGGTTCTTATTTTCACTAACAGCTATTAAGCAATTGGAAAACGATTTTATATTTCAGTTTCTGAGTAAAACCAGTACAAAATAGGATGATGAGTCACCAAATACTTTTCTTTTTACAAGTGGTTTTGCATTTTTTTGGTGTTCTCATCATTCGGTTAAAAATAACTTTAAGATATTATGGAGTGATTTAGAATACCCAAGTTTCTAATCTGACTCGCTTGGGGCTGTATAAATGAATTTTACTTCACATTTTTAATTTGTTGTGGAAGTACCCTGTAAATAAGTGTGTTGAGGTTTACCAGCCCAAGCCATCGTGAGACTTGGGGATTTTATCATAACTTTCTCCCCTGTTTCCTAACAACCAGAATTCATGACCACAGTTTCACCAAAGTTCTGCTAATATGCCTTAGTTTATGTACTGTATAATCCTTTTGATGGATGTTTATTAGGATCCTAGAAAAATTATTTTATTTATGTATTATTATGTGTTAAGTATACAGGGACAATTTTATGTTGCATCTAACAAAATAAAGAGACAGATAAGTTTTCTCATTGAAGTTATACAGGAATTTAATGTCAAGCTTTGGCTTTGTTCATAGGTCATACTCTTTACAAAAGTTATTAGTTAATCTCCTATCTCATAATTTTTTTTAATGTATAGAAACAATCCATTGGTTTAGTTCCAAAGAGTTTCTGATGACAACAAATCACTAGACAACTTTTCAACAAAAGAGAAAATTACTGTTATAGACTTTTTACAAAATGTTTATACAGTCATGCACCCCTTAACAATGTGTTGGACAATGATGGGCCACATATACAATGGTGGTGCCATAGAATACAAAGAAGCTGAGAAATTCCTATTGCCTAGTGACATCATAGCCATTGTAACATTAGCTCAGAGGCTGCAAAAATCAACAAAGCTGTGGACGAGACGGCAAACAGCCTTAACCGAAGTGTGGATGACCTTGAGGAACTCCTAGAGGTGGTTCCTCAGCAATTGATTAATGAGAAGTTGTTGCAACTAGTACAGGAACACGAAGCTGAAGACTAGGCAAGGTAAACGGAACACACAGAAGAAAAAGAAGAACCCCTAGGGAAAGTCAGTGACGAATTTGGCAGAAGCTTTTTCAGACCTCAAAAAACTCCTCAAAAAGTGTGGAAACATGGACCCCAATCTGGACAGGTATTCGTGGTACATTATCTATTTACAAACAAACCTACGATGGAAAAAAAGAAACAAACCAAGCAAGCCATCGCGGACATGTTTCTGAAAGGAGTGACACCTGCCCAAGCAGAGCCTCCAGCAGGGCCTTCAGGAGGTCTCGCAGCAGAAGGCATTGTGGTCATGAGATGGCAGCGCTATGAGGGACACTGTCCCTGAAGACCTGCCAGCGGGACAGGATGTGGGAACGGAAGGGAGTGATACTGATGATCCTGACCCTGTGCAGGCCTGGGCTAATGTGTGTGTTTGTGCTTTCATTTCTAACAAAAACATTTTAAAAGTAAATAAAAATTTTAAAAATAGGAAAAAGCTTTTAGAATAAGAGTATAAAGAAATAAAATGTTTTTGTACAGCAGTACAATATGCTTACATTTAAAGTTTATTACAAAAGAATTGAAGAGTTTAAGAAATAAAAAGTATATAAGGTAAAAAAGTTACAGTAAGGTAAGGTTAATTCATTATTGGAGGAAGAAAAATATTTTTATCAATTTAATATAGACTAAGTGCTGTACAGTGTTTCAACAATAATGTACAGTGCTGTCCTAGGCCTTCACAATCACCACTCACTCACTTACTCCCCAGAGCAACTTTTAGTCCTGCAAACTCTATTCATGGTAAATGCCCTGTAGGGGTATACCATTTTTAACCTTTTATACTGTATTTTTACTGTACTTTTCCTCTTTAGAATATGTTTAAACATATAAATACTTACCATTGTGTTATAATTGCCTACATTATTCAGTACAATGATATGCTGTAGGCTTATAACCTAGGAGCAGTAGGCTGTACCATGTAGCCTAGATGTGTAGCAGGCTATACCATCCAGGTTTATGTAAGTGCACTCTATGATGTTTGCGCAGTGATCAAATTTCCTAATGACACATTTCTCAGAATGTATTCCCATTAAGTGATGCATGACGGTTCTGATTTAGCCTATGTTCCCATATCTTTTTTTTTTCTTTTTAAGTGAAAATGAATCCTGATGTACAATATCCTAAGGCAGTGATGGCGAACCTATGACACGTGTGTCAGAGGTGACACGCGAACTCATTTTTTTGGTTGATTTTTCTTTGTTAAATGGCATTTAAATATATAAAATAAATATCAAAAATATAAGTCTTTGTTTTACTATGGTTGCAAATATCAAAAAATTTCTATATGTGACATGGCACCAGAGTTAAGTTAGGGTTTTTCAAAATGCTGACACGCCGAGCTCAAAAGGTTCGCCATCACTGTCCTAAAGATTGTTTAGCAATTAGGTAATATCATTAGTTATCTACGTTTCTGAAAATTTCTGGGATTTCACTGTTGTTGTTTTTTGTTGTTTTTTTTGTTGTTGTTGCTTGTTTAGGCCTCTGTGAACAATAACTTCAGTTTATGACCCCACATTTGATTATTGAAGTACACAGAGAATCCTTTCTCAAACCAACAACCTTGGCAAACTCATGCTATTTTTCAAATAGTAATGGGTACTTAGTTGGGATTGTCTTTTGTTGTATATGAGAACAATTGAATTTGTACATTTAGTAAGTACAATTCCTTAATTAGAAAAAGCAAGCGAAAGCATCTACTCCTCAGTTTAATTGTAAATTAAATCAAGGGCTTTCTGGTGGAAATTACATATAACATTCCTAATTTAATATGAATCCTTCTGTGCTTGATGTTGAAAAATGTAATAACTTTATGCTCCTCTATGGAAGATTTGGGAAGGTTGAAAATAAATTTTCTAATTTCCATGTGTATGTATGTGTGTGTTCTCTGTCATGTTTAGCTGTGGAATAACATCTTCTAACAACTAAGTTAAAATATTCCTTAACTAAAAGTAAAATCACTTTGAAACAACATGGAGCGACCTGGAGTGGATTATGCTAAGTGAAATAAGCCAGTCAGAGAAAAATAATTATCACAGGATCTTACTCATGTGGAATCTTATGAACAAAATAAACTAATGAACAAAATAAATCCAGAGACATAGAAGCATGGAACAGACGGAGAATTTCAGAGGGGAGGTGGGGGTGCGGAGGTAGGTGGGGTGAGATTAATGGGGGGATTTGTAGGCATATATGCATAGTCCATGGTCACATACATAGCGTGGTACAGGCCTGGGAGAGGCAGATGGGTGGTAGGGAAATGGGGGGAAGAAGGGGAGACATTTGTAATCCTATATAATAAAAGGGTAATATGCAAATTGTTGGAAGCTACCCATTGTCTTCACTATCAGAGAAGTGTAAACAAGGAGCCCGAAATTCTGGTGAACCTTGAGCCCTGGCAAGGGCCAGAGCTATGCACCGATTGTTTAGTCGGGACAATGGTAGCTCAAGCAATTTCCTGACCAAATAGTCTCAGAGTAAATCTTTCCTAATATTTACTGACCTTTAAGATAGTCTGTCTGTTACCAGAATTGCCTGCCTCACTAAGGGCAATATGTGTATCCAAAATTGAATAAAAGGTTGACAAGGCCTGGGCACCAGTGAAGTCCTTCCCCTTGCGTTGGACTCTACGCCTGGCCCCCATTATTTCCAAATTATTATTTCTTGTCTCATCTCTGTCATTTGCACGCGGCCCTTCTCCAGATCCCGAACCCTGAACCACGCGGGACATGGGTCACACAGCAAATCAACCAAACAGCAGAATGACTGGTCGCTATAACACGTACTGACCACCAGGGGGAAGATGCTCAATGCAGGAGCTGCCCCCTGCTGGTCAGTGCGCTGCCACAGGGGGAGCACTTCTCAGCCACAAGCCTAAAGATGTTCGACTGACAGGCCCAAGGGGAGCAGGCCTAAGCTATCAGTCAGACATCCCCCGAGGGCTCCCGGACTGCTAAAGGGTGTAGGCCAGGCTGAGGAACCCCCGTTCCTCCCTCCAGTGCAAGAATGTCATGCACCGGGCCTCTAGTACTTTCAATAATAAAGACACATTTTTTTTTAAATCAATTATTCACTAGTAAGGAGGAGGCTGCCGATGGTAAAGAACCCAGGATGAGAGAGATCCTCTCCATCCCCCACCCACCCCAAACCACAAATTTCACAGCATGGTCAGGCTGCATAAATAGCTGCCAAGACTGCCAGTTATTAATGCTCTATCTATCAGTCAACAGTCAAGGGAAGGAGATGGAAATGGAGTGAGAAATGGGAAAACACACACACATACTTCTTAAGATGTGTTGTTCTTATACCAGAGCTTTAATATAAAAAATGTTTGTTTTATGCCCTGGCCAGTGTAGTGCAGTTAGTTGGGCATCTTCCTGTGGACCAAAGGGTTGCTAGTTCAATTCTTGGTCAGGCCACATGCCCAGGTTATTGGCTAGATCCCCAGTTGGGGGCATGCAAGAGGCAGCCAATTGATGTTTCGCTCTCACATCAATGTGTCTCTCTCTCTCTCTCTCTCTCTCTCTCTCTCTCTCTCTAAATATCAAGAAAAAGTTTAAAAAGTATCTCTTTTCAGATCAAATTCAATGTTAATGAGATTTCTATATATTTATGCAAAAGATTAAAATACAAATTACTTTTAAAAAGAGGAGGCCATGTAAACTTGTGGCAAGGATGAGTCAGAATTAGGATCCAGACATATCTCAATAGGCTGCAATACAAAAACTGAATCTAATAAAATTAAAGTGTTGTGGGGGTTTTTTTGCCATCAAAATATTTTAACCATTTTACCACATCTTACTGCATCCACTTCTCCCACTGTGGGCCCAGTTTCAATCATCTATTCTTAGGTTATTGTAGTTATTGTTCTCCCCATTCCTGCTTTTGCCACCGATCAACCTCTTCTTATTGCAGTAGCCAGAATGACCTCATTAAACCATATTGCATTATTAACACCACAGTTGCTTCCTACCTCACTTAGAGTAAGAGCCAATATTCCTAAAATGATCTATAAAACCACATAATTTATTCCTGTCATTTCTCTGGCCTCTTCTCCTGTCACTCCTTTGTACAATCCTGTTGGCCTCCCCATTGTTCATCAAACATGACAGGACACTTGCTTTCTCCCAACCCAGAAATGTTTTTTGCTCATATACCTACCAGCTCATTCCCTCACTTCCCTCTGGTCTTATAAAAATGCCCGCCCTAACCACACTACCTCGAACTATAACCTCAACCCCATCTGCTTCTTCCTTTCTCCTTCCCCCATTTTATTTTTTCTCCCTAATAATTGATTCTACCTAACATACTATATATTTTCTTTAAAACTTTGAGGGTGGCACTAATTTCTGCAATACACCTGGGACCTGATACTGTTTTAGATTTACTGCATGGGACAGAAGTAAGTAAAGGTAGTTTCAGCTCAGCCATTTCTACTGTAATGGCTCTCTCCACAGACCTGGGAATCATTTATATGGTTCCAAGAGACACTGCGCATGTCTATTTTGATTATAACTTTAGAAATGAAGAAATAACCACTGGTAGGGTCTGTGGAACCAGTGGACTCAGTAGGAGATGGACTTGGCCCAGAAAATTCTATTTAGATTTGACCTACTCTCAGAGGAGTTGCACTCTTTATGAAAGGATTAGTCTAAGCATTCTGTGTATCACTGTCACGATTGTTTATTATATATTCTATCATTAATGTATTGAAGCTGAGCTAAAGAATGAGAGCAACAACACCCCCTTTAGGTGACAAGCAAGGTACTTACATTGAGAGGCCCTAACCCCTGTGGCCTCCCTCTGATGGTGTGACTCACACTCTTAATATCTTCTAGTCATTGCTTGAGAACAGTGCAATGATTGGGCACATGAGCACTGTACTGGGTGTCTGAAGGCTCCAGGAGTTTCTTGCTCTGCATAATGCTTGCTATTTGCTTTCTACCCCTATTCTAGCTAAGTAAACTTGGTACCAGGTAAGCCTATTGTGTCCTGTATTTTTGACTGACAATCTGAAACTGGAACTCACCCCAGTGATCTTGATTTTGTCAGAATACAACAACAACAACAACAAAAATACATTAAAAGATTAGAAACAGCCCGGCCTGTGTGGCTGAGTGGTTAAGCATCGACCTATGATCTAGGAGGTTACAATTTGATCCCCAGTCAAGGCACATGCTCAGGTTGTAGGCCCAATCCCCAGTGGGAACATGGAGGAGGCAGCAGATCAATGTTTCTATCTCTCTATCCATCTCCCTTCCTCTCTCTCTAAAATCAATAAAAACATTATTAGAAACAAAAATTATAATCATAATAATAAAGGTTAGGCACTACAGAAGAGAAAGTAAATGAGATGGTAGATCACCCAGAATGCAATAAAGAAAGACAAGACAATTACAAATGTAAAAGAGATGTTAAGTGACATTGAGGTGAGTTTAAGAAGGCATAATATTCATTTAATTAGAATTAGAGCAGGAAAAAATTAAGAATGGTGCAAGGCTAAGCTGAGGCAATATTCAAAGATGTTATTTATAAAATTTTTAGAGTTGATAAATGATACTAATTCTCAAAATTAGAAAATACAGCATACTTCCTGAAAGATTTTTAAAAAGTAATTTTCAAAATCATCATATCATAGTGAAATTTGAGGAAATAGATACAAAGATAAGACTGAGGCATCAAATTGCCAACAGTAGACTGCCAAAGCCAGACCAGAAGCTGAAAGCCAGGGTGCTAGGGGGTAAAACTCTCAAGAGCCATGGACCAAATTAAACAATTAAAAAATAAAATACTTTTAAGATGAACACAAACAGAGAGGATATACAATCAGTTGAATTCTCAGTGCAAGACTATATATACACAAATTACTTATATATGACAAATATACATATCTAAAAAAAGAACTGTATCATTGTATCCAGAATATATAAATAACTCCAACAAATCATTAAGTAAAATGCAGAAAACTTAATTTTAAGAAAGGATAAAGAACAAGCAGGCATTTCATAAACAAAGACAGTCAAATAGATAATGACCATATGTAAATGTACTCAAAATCATAGCAGCCTTCAGGAAAATGCAAATTAAAGCCACAATGACATATACCATTTAAAATCCACCAGATGGCTAAAAAAAAATTTTTAAATGACAAGAACAAGTTTTGAAGAAAGTGTGGCATGATCAGAACTCACACATATTGCTGGTGGGAGTTTAAATTAATCTACTTTTGGAAACCACACTACCTACTAAAGCTAAACATATACCTACCCTATGACCCAGAAACACCACTCTTAAGTGCAAGTCCAACAAAAATGAGTGCATTCACCTACCAACAAGGCATATACAAAGATGTCTGTAGTAGCCTTATTCATAACTAGAGGCCTGTTGCACGAAGAGATTCGTGCAATAGGCCTTCCCTTCCCTTGGCTGCTGGCACCGTTTTCCTCCCGCACCCGGGAACCAGCCCTTCACTCTGGCTGGGCTCTGGCCGGAGCCACCCCGGAGCCGTCAGGCTTCGCTGCTCGGCAGGCCCCGGGGCTGTGAGGCCTCGCTGCTCCGCCTGGCGCTGGGGCCTTGTGGCCTCGCTGCTCCGCCTGGCGCCAGGGCTGTGAGGCCTTGCTGCTCCGCCAGCCCCAGGGCCATGTGGCCTCGCTGCTCCGCCTGGCGCCAGGGTATGAGGCCTCGCTGCTCCGCCTGGCGCCAGGGTGTGAGACCTCGCTGCTCCAGCCCCAGGCCATCAGACTTTGCTCCACGGCTTGGAACCTAGTATGCAAATTATCCGCCATCTTTTTGGTGGTTAATTTGCATATCACACTGATTAGCCAATGGGAGGCATAGCGAAGCTACGGTCAATTACCATATTTATCTATTATTAGGTAAGATAGCTCCAAACTGGAAACAATCCATGCCTATGAGCTATAGAATAGACAAATAAATTGTAGAGAACAAGGCAGCAACATGAATATATTTCAAAACCATAATTTTGAAAGACAGAAGTCAGCCACAAAAGTAATATATGCTGTATGGTTCCAGTTATATTAATTTTAAGAACAAGCAACACTGCTTTGTGTAAATAGAAGAAAGTATACTGTTTGCATTTGAGTTGGTAATGATGGGATGGGGTACAATAAAGCTTTCTGGAGTGCTGGTAACATTCTATATCTTGGCGTGTGACTGAATTCTAAGAAACAATGGAAATGGAGGAGGAGGGGTGGGAGCTGGGTGGAGGGGGTCAATGAGGGGAAAGGGGGGGCATTTGTAATACTTTCAACAATAGCGATAAGTTTTTTATTTTTGTTTTTTTAATATTTTATTGATTTTTTACAGAGAGGAAAGGAGAGAGAGAGGGAGAGAGTTAGAAACATCTATGAGAGAAAAACATCGATTCAGCTGCCTCCTGCACACTCCCTACTGGGCATGTGCCTGCAACCAAGGAAGATGCCCTTAACCAGAATCAAACCTGGGACCCTTCAGTCCACAGTCTGACGCTATATCCACTTTTAAAAAATTTAAGGGAGGGGCAGGAAATTTCCCCCCTACCCTTCTTAGTTCATATCGGCTGCACTAAGAATTAAATTGACATAAGACAGATTAAGAGGAGAAAAACCAAATTTAATTTTGTAAGTATGTACAGAAGTTTCATAGGTACAAGACCTTCCCTAATGACCAAAGTAGGCAGTTTTTATACGTTTTAGATAAATAAGCCATAAATTTGTGAGTAAGTCACAAGAGAATAGGCTTCTAGATAAATAAGCCATAAATTTGTGAGTAAGTCACAAGAGAATAGGCTTCAATTAATTAATGAAGAATCTAAACAGTTTATTGACACAGCCTTCCTTAAATACTGATTTAACACCACCCCATATTGTTGTATGGAAATCTCAAGAGGCGTTTCAAAATTCTGAAGATAAAAGTGATAGAAGCTAATGAATTTTAAGAACATAAGCCCTAGAGCAGTGATGGCAAACCTATGACATGCGTGTCAGAGGTGACATACAAACTCTTTTTTTGGTTGATTTTTCTTTGTTAAATGGCATTTAAATATATAAAATAAAGATAAAAAATATAAGTCTTTGTTTTACTATGGTTGCAAATATCAAAAAATTTCTATATGTGACACGGCACCAGAGTTAAGTTAGGGTTTTTCAAAATGCTGACACGCCGAGCTCAAAAGGTTCGCCATCACTGCCCTAGAGTATATGGTATAGAAATAGAATTTGTTTTACTGATTGATTTTGAGAGAGAGAGAGAGAGAGAGAGAGAGAGAGAGAGAGAGAGGCTTCAATTTGTTGTCCTTATATTTATCTATTCACTGTTTGATTTTTGTATGTTCCCTGACTGAGGATCAAACCCACAACCTTGGTGTATCAGGACAACGCTCTAATCAACTGAGCTATCCAGACAGGGCTAGAAATAAAATTTTTAACTGGGCACAAGGCCATCTAGGAAAAAGGACTACATTTCCCAGCCTCCCTTGTAGAAAGAAAAAAGAAAGAAATAGCGGGTTGGTCATGGGAATGACCACTAGATGGTGCTAGTTCTCTAGTTTACAAATCTAAGCAGTTGTATTTCTCCAAAGCTTGCTTTTCTCTTGACCAATGTTTTCCAAACACCATACCTAATCTAATCATAACTTTCAGCAAAATTGGAGCTTATATACAGCTAAAATTATTAACATCCAAGTTTTTTTTAACACTTCCAACTCTCCACTCAGTCTCTTTTCTTTATATACTAAAAGTAAGAGATAGTTTATACCACTCAAATCTGGAATACAGTTATGATACCTAAAAAGTTATTCTTAATATAATGTTTTAATGTATAGCCTGCCTCCTTTCATACCCATACTAATTAGGAAATTTTGCTGTAAGGACTACAATATAACTCAATTATGTTATGACTTGACTCAACAGGGCACATATATTCTAGAAGTAGGCTAAATGAATAACTTTTAAACTTTTAATTGTAGTGCTCGCTTCGGCAGCACATATACTAAAATTGGAACGATACAGAGAAGATTGGCGTGGCCCCTGCACAAGGGTGACACGCAAATTCGTGAAGCGTTTCATATTTTAAAAAGTAACATAAAATAAAAAATAAAGTTTTAATTACAGACTGCTTCTGTTTCTTCCTTTGTATATAACCTGGGAGTTGAGGAAGGGCTGGAACAGAACACGAGGATTTGGGAGAAGAATATTTGGTTGTGTCTGAAACCTACTGAACTGGAGAGGCAAAGCTCTGGTAAGGCAGTTTTAATTTTTGCTTCCATTAGTCAGGCAGGTTTCTGTGTTTAACTTTTTTTCTGTTCAAGTGCAATGGAGGAAGCAAAAGTACTGAGCCTGGGAAGGGAACAGAAAGGCTCCATATTACCTCCAGGTCAATCAAAGGGCATGTGATCAGGGGCCGGCTTCGGGCCACACCAGGGCATCGCCCAATTGGTGCACACTAAATTTTATCTGACCCCTTGACCCAAAGTGTCAGTTGGTCAAAAAATATCTCATTGTGTCAGGATCAACTGCATCAAAAAAGGGTAATTGAGATAAGAATTCAGGGTTGTAAGAGCAATGATACCTATTGTTACAATGTAAACTTTTCTATGTAAGACTGCTGATTTTTGAAGTAATAAATAAATCATTTAGAAAAAAACCTGCATCCAAATATTTATAGTAAAGCTTATATAGGAGCAGTGTTTACCAATAGGAATTCAATCAGAAACTCAGGATTGTTTACATAATTTTACCATACCTCTATTAGTAACCCTTCTATCTCAAACTAAAAGTGAATAGGTATCTATATTTTTAAATAAATCAGATAAACTTTAATAGATTAGACAACTATTAATTCAACTTTGGAAAGCATTAAGTTAAAAGGAATAAAATTGCCAACTAACTGAAATTGCATACTAATTTTATAAACTCTAATATATCTCTAAAATATTAAAAGATATTCATTGATTTAATAAACAATTGGTTTGTTTAGTTAAATTTAATCACTCATCATGGTAGAACAGTTTCCTTATGTTTATGTCTTAAAATAAGAACTTTTTTGTATCAACTACTGACTTAGATATGTGAAAAATAGAACTTGATATTCACACACAAAAAATTTTAATTTTTAAAATTCATCTAAAAAATCCATTATTTGGCGTTTAGTTGGATATTATGTTTCTATTTATTTTCACTGGTATTTCAGAATATTTTTATTATAAATACACATGGCTAATTTTATCATTTTTGAGTATATTTTCATGCCTAAAGACAGGAATCTAGGGTCTGAAACAGTTCATAAAAACCAATCAAATCTGAAAATGGAGTCTAGATTCTAGGTGTGGCAGGCTATACACTGTCTCCTCATTCTGTTATCTTGTGCGGTCCCACAGACCACTTCTTTCAAGGAAAAACAAGACGTATCCTAAAGGAAAACTTGATTCATGGTATTGTTAAGACCTGGGATATAATTTAGAGACCACAGGGTGATGCTATTAATAAAAATAAACTGTATAGCAGTCAGTTTTTAGAAAAAGTGTTTTATTTGTTTGCTTTCTTTTGTTCTTGTAACATTTTATTCTCAGTTGAATAAATTCGTTGTAAGAAGGTTTTAATTTAGTCTTTAGTTATTCAAATGAGTCTAACAGTTCCCAGCTGTCAGCTGATAGGCACAAGCTATATCTCTAAATACATGGAGAAGGGAGAGCTCAGAAAGACCACCCACAAATTTAAGAATTTCTGAGCATAACTCTACGTGCACTTACAAGGATCTGTTTCAGATTAGCATATCGAAGCTATTGAGACCTGAGCTAATAAGTCCATCCTTCTCCAGGTCCCTACTTGACTCCTGCTGTGGGGCACATGTGGGACCAATCCAATAGCACTGAGGTACTGCAGAGGCTTGAAAAAATGAACTGACATGGGAACCATGGGAACCACAGCCTGCAGAAGATGGGTAGTAAGTCACAGCCGGATTTACCAGGTACGTTCATTCTCTGCTAAAATAAAAATGTCAATATTCTTCACGGGATTTAAACAAAGCCCAGAGTCTCATCACATAATAGGCAAGATGATCAGGATACAATCCAAAATTATTCAGTATATAGAGACAGAAATGTCAACTTTCCTGGGAAAATACAAACAACAGACGCTTACAGTGAGATGACATACATGTTGGAATTTTCTGTAAAAGAATTTAAAGCAGCTATCACATAATATACTAGCTCAAACATGAAATCATAAACATTTTTGAAACAAAGAAAAAATATTTAAAGTATTAACAAAATATAGGTGTGTATAAGTAGAAATTTTAGAATGGAAATATATAATAGAAATAAAACACTTGATGGAAAAATTCTGTCAGAATGAAATTGACAAAGGAAAGAAAGAGCAATAGAAATTATCCATATAAACAATAGAGAGAAAAGAGATTAAAATGCTATACATTTCTTCCAGAATATACAAGAGAGGTAAACACTTTTCAACCCATTTTATGAGTCCATCATTACCTTGATACAAAAACCAGAAAGAGTAAAGCAAACAAACCCACAGACCAATATTCCTCATAAATTTGATACAAAAATCCTCAAAAATATTGCCAAATCAAATTCAACAAAATATTAACTGAATAAGACACCACTACAAAAGGAGGACTATCTTGAGTATACACAGCTGGTTCAATATTTAAAAATCAGTCAATGTAATTCACATTATCAACAATCTGAAAAATAAAATCTGTAAGATCATATCAAATATTGACAAAACCTGGGAAGAACCCAAATATCCTTCAGTGAGTGAGTGAATAAACAAACAATGATATATCCATACAATGGAATACAATTCAGCAAAGAAAGAAGGAAGAAAGAAGGAAGGAAGGAAGGAAGGAAGGAAGGAGGGAGGGAGGGAGGGAGGGAGGGAGGGAGGGAGGGAGGGAGGGAGGAATCACAAGAAAAACAACACAACAAAACCTCTTGAAAGATCTATTGAACACAAAACTTGGTGAATCACAAAGGCTGAGTGAAAATAAGAGTATCAAAATATCACCGCATGATACCATCTATATGACGTTCTCAGAAAGATAAAACCTGACTGATGGAGGACAGACCAGTATTTGCCAGAGACAGAGATAGCGGGAAGTGATCATTACACAGAGATGCCATGAGGAGTTTTGGATGTGATGAAACTTTTGTGTCCTGACGGTAGCGGTGTTTATATGAATTTATGCATGTCCTAAAATTTATAGAACTCTATACCAAAAGGAAAATAAGTCAATTTTACTATATTGTACCAAAAAGATTAAGCAAAATTCAGTAGTCTGAGTTGGTCTGTTTGGTTTACAATAGCATTTTTATTTTTATTTTTTTTTTTTTAAATATATTTTATTGATATTTTTACAGAGAGGAAGGGAGAGGGATAGCAAGTTAGAAACATCGATTCAGCTGCCTCTTGCACGCCCCCTACTGGGGATGTGCCCGCAACCCAGGTACATGCCCTTGACTGGAATCGAACCCGGGACCCTTGAGTCCGCAGGCCGACGCTTTATCCGCTGAGCCAAACCAGCTAGGGCTACAATAGCATTTTTAAAAAGGACATTTGTTAAGTCCTCTTAGGTTAAAAGAAAAATTAGATAATGGTATGGATTTGGTTTAAAATTTAAAGAGTTTAATCACCAGAGAGTGTTGGTAGAAAATCATACAATTTGTGATGGTAGACTCTTCAAAGGTTAAATAATTTCAAAATGAACATTTTTCCAATTGTTAGTGTAAAATTTTTTAAGTTTACTTTTTCTTTTGGTTATATATTTTTAAAGTATTGTTATTTATTTATTTTTAAATAATGAGCACAGCTGGTGTAGCTCGCTGGTTGAGCATTGACCTATGAAGCAGGAAGTCATGGTTTTATTCCTGGTCAAGGCAAATGCCTAGGTCGCGGGCTCGATCCCCAGTAAAGGGGTGTGCAAGAGGCAACCAATCAGTAATTCTCTCTCATCATTAATGTTTCTATCTCTCTCTCCCTCTACCTTACTCTTTGAAATCAATAAAAATATCATATATATGTGTATATATATATATATATATACACACATACATATACATACATACATATATATATATAATAATTTCAGTTTTGTGTCATAATTGAAAAAAATGATTTAGTTTATTAAAAATTGTGTGGGGGGGAAAGTAAAATACTTAGAAAACAACTTATATGAATCTTAGCATAAAACTGAAGTGGAAGAGACTTAAAATCAAGGATGGCTATTCAGATTCATCAACTGAAAGATGGGCATATTGGATTATAAATAATAACATGCATGGCAAAAGGCAACATATCAAAAGTCAAAAGAGAACATTAAAAATTCTTTTCCACATAGAGGATTATGTTTGAATAGAAAAATGCAAAGTGATATTACAAAATGCTTAGAAAGTGGAAGTTGTCAAAAAAACAGTCAAATCACAGAAAATAAAATTAAATATGTCAATAAACACATGAAAATTTATTTAACCTTATCGATAGGAAAATGTAAATTATAAATAGAAAAGCAACAGGGTGATATTTCTTACCAATCATATTTGCAAAATTGGCAAACAATACAACCAGAAAATTTATAGAAAATTAAATGCAAATTTTAAGTACACATATGAAAACATGTCTAAACACACCAGTGAGAAAATACAAATTTAAGAAATCCAACAAAATACCATTAGTTGACCCATCATATGGAATAAAGTTAAAAGGAAAGAAATAACTAGTTGGGGGGAAATTATAGTTGCATTACTCTTCTATATTTTGTATGGATTATGAATTACTACAGTATTGTTGAAAATTATTCTGGTAATATTTAGAAATTTAGCTAGTAATTCTTAGGTAAAATTTATTCTGAAGCTCCTATTATCAAGTCATATGAAAGAGAACATTTATTACAACATTGTGGTGTCAAAAAGTGGAAACAGCATTATTAAATGTTCATCAAGAGCAGCACAAGTCATAATAATATTTTAAAATATATATTTTATGTCCTTTTTACATGCAATACATGCAGGCACCCACACATTATCTTTTTTTATTTGAGATGCAGATCATTAATATCTTTATAGATTACCTAAAGTTGAACTTAATCACCTCCCAAAGGCCCACCATACTAGCATTCAGACCATAGCAATATATGTACTCAGTAATTGGTTTCTAATGTATTCCATTTTGGTCAAAGAACTCTATATAATTTTAATCCTTTTTAGTTATAATGATACTTTATGGCTTAGCAACTAGGCTATCTTGGTGAATGCTCCATGCATACTTGAAAATATGTGTGCTGCAAATTGATTATTTCTTAGTTTTCATCAGACATTGAGGTTTTGAGGGCTGAAATCACAATATATTAGAAATAACTTTATGGTGTTTCATAAGGGCCACTAGAACATCTCAAAGAATTTGAATCCAAGAGATGCAAATCGAAACAACAATTAGGTACCATCTCACAACTGTCAGAATGGCTATCATCAACAAATGACAAGTGCTGGCAAGGGTATGGAGAAAAAGGAACCTTCCCACACTGCTGGTGGGAATGCAGACTGGTGCAGCCACTGGGGAAAACAGTATGGTGTTTTCTCAAAAAGTTAAAAATGGAACTCCCATTCGACCCAGTAATCCCACTTCTAGGAATATACCCCAAGAAATCAGAAACATCAATCAGAAAGAATATATGCACCCCTCTGTTCATAGCAGCACAATATACAATAGCTAAGATCTGGAAATAGCCCAAGCAACCATCAGCAGATGAGTGGATTAAAAAACAGTGGTACATCTACACAATAGAATACTATGCTGCTGTAAAAAAAAGAACTCTTACCATTTGCAAACAGCATAGATAGAGCTGGAGACCATTATGCTAAGCGAAATAAGCCAGTTGGAGAAACATAAATATCACATGATCTCATTCATTTGTGGAATATAATCAACAACATAAATTGATGAACAAAAATAGATCCAGAGACAAAGAAGCATCAAATAGACTGTCCAACCTCAGAGGGAAGGCAGGGCAGGGTGGAGGAAGTAAGAGATCAACCAAAGGACTTGTATGCATGCATATAAGCATAACCAATGGACACAGCCAGGGGTGAGGGCATGTGCTGGGGGGGTGG
>NW_005871198.1:2028845-2050492 GCF_000147115.1 Myotis lucifugus
CAGCAGCCAAAAAGTATCGGGCCTCCTGTACAATATGCCTCTGCTGACTTAGCCCAGTGGAAGGATGCAAAATGAGACAAGAGTTTTACCAGATTTAGTAATGATGTGGGGAAGAGGTTGTGTTTTGTATCTTTACAGACGGAGCAGTGCAGACAATTTGGGTACCAGAGCATTAAGTGCGTTGCCATAATGGACCCAAAGAAGCTCCTTGTCCCATCATTCCAAAGACTGAAAGTTGCCCAGATGACAGTAAAGTGGAAAAGGAAGATTAAGAAGGCTACGCAAGGGACCAAGGGACCGAGGTGCCAACATGGGGTCAGCTGAAGAAGTTAACAACTGAGGCCCAGCAGATGATAGAAAAGCAAGAAGTGGAAGCTACTCCCTCAACCATGTTTTTGGCTATGTTAACATTGGTTAGCTGCCAGTCTTCTGCAAAGTCTTGCACAGCCACGTCCAAGGACTCTGAGTAAATCAGCAAAAGAAACTTTCATTTAGTAGAAAAATCTTACTGTAGTTTGATTTCTCACTTATTGCTGTTTTGTATTGGCATTTTTTGTTATTCTTACTAGTTTTAAAAGCATTGTTTTGTTAATAGCCAGAGCTTTATGTTTAAGTTTTAAAATGTTGACGTGTCTGTAGTTTGGGTTTTGCATTGGCATTGTTTTTTTATTGTTTTAAGTTTTGTTCTTAATGCTTGAGTTTTACTTTCATTATGGTAGCTTTTTGTTCTTGATGCTTAAGTTTTACTTTCATTATGGTAGCTTAAAAACTTTCATTATAGTAGCTTAAAAGTAAAAGAAGAGTGAGATGTGGGGAGCCTATAGGGTTAAGCCTTGGACTGACCTGTTGGCAAAGTCAACAAGTCCCAGCTTAGAGCAACAGTCCTCTTAGCATAATTAGGCTTGACCTTATAAGCTCCCTAGATCTTATCTGGGAAGCTAATGGGCTGAGGGAAGTGTAGCAAGAACAAAAACAAGTGAAACTCACAAGAACAGTGTAAACAAGTGAAACTCACAAGAACAGTGTAACTATGGTAACCACTACCTTGTTTACCTCTGACTATAAAATAAAAGCTCAGTTTGCCTCAGGACCTTTCTCTGTGGCCTCAGTCAGGCACAGGAAGATCCACGGAGACTAAAGAGAGAGCTATGAACGCTGTCTCCATGTAAATTATTCTTCGCCAACTTCGTCCACACCTTTGGGAACCCCTGGCCCGCCGGGGGCTGGACCCCGGCAAATAATAAAAACTTCTAGGGTACATTTTATGGGTAAACAATGGTTGTAAAATTAAAAAATAGTCAGGGCTATGGGAAACCTAAGGAAGCTGCTTGGTTCTTTCCTGTTCCCTGACTCCTCATTTTTCAGTGTTTGCATTCCTTTATGCATCACAGTGAATTTAAGCTGGACTTAGATTAAGGAATTGCTGTCCTGGCAAAACTGACATCATTAAAAGGAGACATAGTATTGCCAAAGTTTGATAGAGTCTCTTCAATAAATGCCAAGTTGGTAACCATTCCTTTCACAGAGTCCCCAGGAGAAAGACCTGAAAGATCACTGACTGCCACATGTAGATTTTTTTTATTAGAAAGGACATCAAATAAAAGACTCTCCAACCTCATCAGAAGATACTTAGGCACCGAACCATGAATGGATATCTTCCCCTGTCTGAGGACATCAAAGACTCCTCGAGGACAAGAAGCTGCTGACAGCAGAGGTAGACAGCTACCCCAAGACATGGACCAGACCTGTGTACCTGCAGATTCATACTGAACTCAGAATGCATTTTTAACTGTCTACACCTGTCTGCTAATAATAGTTATACTTGTTGGGGATTTTTTGTCTATATAGTCCAACCATTTATGATTACTGAACATGTATAAGATACATGTTAGCACTCATCTCGTGGCTTATGTAAATGCCAAATACAGAAAAATGAGACAGAAGGCAAAACTCGAGTCGTGATAGTTCACAGTACAGAAACCGTGATAGTTCACAGTGCAGAGTGTTTTTCGCAGTGGAGGCCACAGACCTGACTGCCTTCCATTTACCTTTTCAGAAATATTCAGCCTCAACCCAGATCCATGGTTACCGTATTGCCCCATCCCCAATGGTCAACAAGACAATGTCAATACTGAAACTTTCTAGCAATGAGCCTTCCTAGCACTATGAGACCACAGGGTCTCACAAAAAAAGTTGGTCATCAATACATCCTTTAGATTGATTTATGACCAAAAGTCATAAATCTGTAGACCCAAAAAAAGGGATTTTATGGGAAGTAACCTCACAGGGTAATCTGATCATAAATTACTAACTTGGCAGCTAATGGTGGATAGTCAAAGCCCAGGCCTATAACTTCTTTAGTAAAAGGTTTTAAGTCACCAACCTCGCCCATTGTTCTTGTGCCTCTAGGTTAACACCTTTGAAATACCAGAAGTAATACCCCTTGAAGGGGGTATCGACCCTTAAGAAAGCACATACTTTTGTTAACTACCCTGTAATCCATTGCACAAACGTTTTCTCTCATTTCCATGTAATATTTCTTACCTCATGTTCCCTCTTTAATTTCAAATGCATACAAAGCTGCAAAATTGTTATTGTTTGAAACATTTGAGACCTTCCTTCCCAGTATATCTCACCAGTTTGGCTCAAATAAACTCTTTAAAATTTTTTAAAATATGTATTCTGCAATTGTTAGATATGGTACTTAATCAATTTCAATGAAATCAAACTGATACAATTGTTCAAATAGTCCTTATGTGTATCTGCTTTTGTTTGTTTGATTACCTATTCTGCCCAGGAGGGAGAGAAAAGTGTTAAAATTGCAAGCTATGAATTTGGATTTTTTTCTGTTTTGACTATGATATACCATAAATTAGGGCTTAAATTCATCTTCTATCGTTCTGACTTACTGCCTTGAAATTTTATTGAGATATTTTATTTTTTAGTTTTTTCAGAAAAACCCAAGAGTAGAATAGATTCTTTGAGAGGTCAGCAAAAGGCATAAAAAGAGTCAGAATTGGAGGTGATGATAAAATAAAGAGTGGTATAAGGAGGAAAGTTTCTGGTTTTGTTTGGAAGTAACTAGAGAGTCTTTGATAGAGATTATTCTGAAGGCTTTTTTTCCCTTTGAGGCCTTAGATGACCAAAATACTGTCTGTTGATTTAGATTTGTAGACCTTTTGTATTAATTTTGACATATGTAATGTTTCCCCAACAAATAGCCATTGTTACTCTAAATAAAAAAAAAAGAAATTTTCATTTGCCTATTATATTTATGTCTACATCTGTTTATATGCTTTGTACTTTTAGTGGACAGTACATAAACTAGGCCAAACCACAAAAGAAATTTAAAAATGTGCATCAAGATAATGAACATCCAGATGAACAAAAGCAAAAGCAAAACAAATACAAAGTATCTGCCAGATGGTACATCTACTAGCTAAAATTATTAATTACCTTATACAAAAAAAAACAGTTTTATTACAATATTTACCATAAAGTGCTCTTCTACACAAAAGATCAAGTGAATTTATGCAAAACATATTTCGTTAAAAATTCAAAATAAGGCCCAAACTGCATAGCTGAGTGGTTGAGCATAGACCTAGGAACCAGGAGGTCATGGTTCGATTCCTAGTCAGGGCACATGTCTGGGTTGTGGGCTCTATCTCCAGTGTGGGGCATGCAAGAGGCAGCCGATCAATGATTGATGTTTCGATCTCTCATCATTATTGTTTCTATCTCTCTCCTTATCCCTTCCTCTCTAAAATAAATAAAAATATATTTTTTAAAAATTTAAAATATCTTCAGCAATTAAAGCTGAGTAAAACCAGTCACAACACAGATCATTCTTGAGACAGACTCAGCAGGTACCAAATTTGAGTGATAAATGTAATTAGAAAAACTTTAAACTCCTTTCACTTAATATCCAAGCCCTTGGGGATCTGACTCCTCTTAGCTCATAGTTCCCATATTCTAAATAGGCCTAAAGATACTTATTTCTATTTCTTAGACATATTGGAATTTTCTCTTTCTTTCTTTCTTTCTTTCTTTCTTTCTTTCTTTCTTTCTTTCTTTCTTTCTTTCTTTCTTGTTTCCTTTCTTTCTTTCTTTCTTTCTTCCTTTCTTTTTTTAAGAATCATATCAAACCCAGACCACTTTAATATCAAAAAATTTATTATTTTCAGGAGTTGAAAATCATGGAAAATATAAACTATATTTATAAATATACTCAAACTATAAATTAACAATATGCTATAACTGAGATTAGAGAAGAGAATTTGAAAAAACTAAATACTTTTGAAATATGTCTTTTAATATTTAAATGTTCAAATATACTATAACCATACTATAAACATAATTACACTGAGATACTTTTGCCTATAAGTGGATTAATCTAAATATGGCAGTTTTAAATGTAGACTCATATGTATCTTTTGCTGGAAAGCTAAAAGAATTTTTTTAAAAATCAATGGTTTTCCCTATAATGATTTCATTTTTCTAACATGATAAACAATTCATTAGTATGATATTGTGATTTATAAGAAATCTGTGTTTGGGTATTCAGATGACCAAAATATATTTCTCATATATATATTTGCTCTTTGACCATAGTTCTTGGCACACAGCTCCCATAATCTTTGGAATTTCCTAAGTACTAAGAGTGATAAAGGTATGTGTGTGTGTGTGTGTGTGTGTGTGTTTTATGTTAAAGAGATAATCTTTGGAAAGCACCTGATGGTAAGAACAGGTGCCCAATGAAGCCAACCACGTGATTAAAGGGTTGGAACTTTCAGCCACCTGCCCCCCACCCCCCACATACACACACACTGCCAGTTTCCTGCCAGGGAGGGAAAGTAGGCTTAAATTGACTTAATCCCCAGTGGCCAATGACTGAGTCAATCATGACTACATAGGAAGCCTCCATAAAATTCTCAAAAGTGCAGCTTTTCATTCTTTCTTCAGACAGCGTCCACACTGGGAAACCAGGATGCTTCCACATGCCACTGCACAGAGGCTCCCAATCTCCAGGTACTCCAGGTTCTCAACCTTCCTAATGCCGTGACCTTTTAATACAGTTCTTCATGTTGTGGTGACCCCCAACCATAAAATTATTTTCGTTGCTACTTCATAACTGTAATTTTGCTACTGTTATGAATCGTAATGTAAATATCTGATGTGCAGGATGTATTTTCATTGTTCGCGACCCACAGATTGAGAACCACTGCTCCAGGAGGACAAAAGCTCCATCATAAAGGACCTCACCCTCTGCATCCTGACTCTTCATAGATCTATTGATTCATATCCTTTGTAATAAATCAGTAATCTAGTGAGTAAATGGGTTTTCTTGAGTTCTGTGGGCTGTTCTAGCAAATTAATCCAACCTGAGAGGGGGTCATAGGAACCTCTGATTTGTAGCCAATAGAGCTGAAGCACCTGGGCTGGTGACTGGCATCTGAGGTGGAGCTTGGTCTTGTGGGACTGAGCCCTTTACCTGTGGAATCCAGTTCTATCTTTGGGTAGATAGTGCCCTGCTGCGGTCTAAGGATCATGTCCGCTTTCAGACGTATGGCCTGGAAGGACTGAATAAGGAAATTGAGATGGAACTGGGTCGGATCTCTCCTAGAAATATTGGTTGTGATGACAGAGTTATTGGTGATCATGGAAAAGAAGCAAGATTTCCTCTCCTGGATGAAAATGCTGTCTCCTTTCTAAATTCCCTACCAGTTTGGGAAAAGGCAAACTTGACTTTACCCCAAGGAATTGACGAGAAACTGATTTTGCGTCTCGCAGCCATGGAACTTGGTCTCACAGCCTCTGCTCCGATGCTGAAACAGGCCACGCAGACTGGATCCAGAATTGCAAAAATGGAAAAGAGTAACGAAAAGGCATCTGATAAATATGGAAGGCTCCACGTCATTTCCTTAGAAAACCTTTCTATTGAAAAGGAGACTAAAACGTAATATTCCACAATATAATAACATTTACTAAATAACAATTATACAAAAATAAAACACTGCTGCTCTATTATTGTAAAAAATAAAAAGAAAAAAAGAAAGTTAATTTTGCTGTTGTGCTCAGCTAAGGCGAAACTTAAAAACTCTTAACGAAGTCCAAAAGGAACTCAAACAAGGAAGAGGCTATTTACAATGGAGACGCCAACATGGCAGTACACTCATGCCCTCTGGACGTGTGTGGCATTTTCTCTCAGCAGAAGAATTCACTGAAGAAGCCAAATTTCTTAACATAGAATCTGGCCAAAAGGAATCAAGTGTTTGGGCAAGAAGAGTAGCTTCTAAGTGAGGAATGAAGTCCTTGGAAAACTATGTGGATCCAAAAAGGGAGCTACTACTTGAGTTCCCTTTCCTGCTCTATTTTTCCTCGGTGTTCCCACAGTGCCCAGTGCTTATAATAGCATTCATCAGATAAACCATGCCTTCTTATCTACTCACCAGTACTTCTACAACAGACTGAGCTTTAGGTAGTAGGGGGAAAAATATCTCTTTTCAATTTGATGGTCCTAGGCCCTAGGACCTAGGGCCTTGATCATAGTAACATTCAATAAGGATCAGCTGGCTTACTGGAAAACTTAATAAATGGGAAGCATTTACAATGTGCTGTGATAGAGGTGAAGTTGGTCAATTCCTCATGCAGTGGCTCCTCAAATAAAAGGTCTTCCCAGGGTTTGGAGTTGTAGACACAGAAAGTTAATTTTGCTGTTGTGCTCAGCTAAGGCAAAACTTGGCAAGTCTTAACCAAGTCCAAAAGGAACTGAAACAAGGAATAGGATATTTACAATAGAGAGGCCAACATAGCAGTACACTCATGCCCTCTGGACGTGTGTGGCATTTTTTCTCTGCAGGGGAATTTACTGAAGAAGCCAAATTTCTTAACATAGAATCTGGCCAAAAGGAATCAAGTGTTTGGGCTTAGGGACTTAGGTATTTTGATGCATCATCGGTTCCTTACAGATAGATTAAAGAAAGAACTGTCACATTTCTCTCGTCTATTAAGAAAAGGAGACACATTTCTTTTCTTTTACAAAGAACTCTATGCATAGTTTCATCTTCTGTTAACGCAATCCTTTAAACAATTACAAACTTTATTTTTATTTTTGGTTTATCCTTGATACGTCTATATTGTACACTTGTGAGGTGCTGGGACTTCCCATGTTTCAAGATGACCTCCCCAAATAAAGATCTAATGTGCATGGGTTGTTTGTATCACTGATCCTATGTAACCACAGTTATTTGCTACATCATTAAAATTATTCAATCATTATCAGTGTGTGAGGCACTCTACTAAGTGCTTTCATTTCCTCAAAATTCAAAAAATAGACCTAACATTATCAGCACAATCTCCTCAAGAAAACTTGGGTAAGCCTAATCCTGTGAACATTTGGTTGAAGAAGCCTCCATAGGCAAAAGAAAGAAGGCTGTTGTTGTATCATTTGTTTTTTGCGTGCTGATATTGTCTGTGAAGCAGCAGTTTATGTAGTGCAGTGGTTCCCAAACTTATTTGGCCCTTTCCAGAAAAAATATTACTCAGCCCCTGGAAATTAATTTTTTTTAATTTTAATAGCAGTTACTCATCGCCCCCAAATGCACCTGTGGCCATCACCGCCCCCCTGGATCGCTGCAGCGCCCACGGGGGGCGGTAGCGCCCACTTTGGGAATCACTGATGTAGTGTGACCATCCCAGTTAATTTGATATTAGACATATTTTTGCTGTTCATTGCCAGTATGCTTTTGAAAGTTTACTAGTTGTCACTGGTCAGGTAACATTTTAGAAACAGTGAGGCTTAGAATCATGCATGTTTAATATTGGAATAAAACATAGGCTGTCCTTGATCCCATTCCATAAACAAGGGCGCTAAAGGTCATTGCCTTAACCAGGTCACTGAGAGCAGAGGGAGAGGTTGTGGGGAGTACCAAGTCCCCTTCTTTGTAAAATTAACTTTATAGCCCTAGCTCATTTGGCTCAGTGGAAAAAGTGTTGGCCTGTGGACGGAAGGGTCCCGGGTTCGATTTCTGTTAAGGGTACATGCCCAGGTTCAATCCCCAATAAGGGGTGTGCAGGAGGCAGTCAATCAATGATTCTCTCTCATCATTAATGTTTCTCTCTCTCTCTCTCCCTCTCCCTTCCTCTTTGACATCAATAAAAATATGTTTTTAAAAATTAACTACATTAAGCCATGTTATTATTTGTTTTTATCCTTATTCATCTAATCTAATAAGAGACATGCAAATTGACTGCACCTCCACTACACCCCAAGCCACGCGCACCAGCCAATCAGAGCAACTATATGCAAATTAACCCAACCAAGATGGCGGCCAGAAGCCACGGAGCTGGAGCAAGCAGAGGCTTGGTTGCCCAGGTGATGGAGGAAGTCAAGCTTCCCGCCTGCCCTGGCCGGCTGTGGCCTCTGCTCAAGGCAACAAAGTTTCAATTATAGAAGATAAATAAATCCCAGATACCTGCTACTGGGAGCTTGGGTGGCTGGGGGCCGTGGCCAGCCTTCAAACAGCCATCAGTCCCTCACCCTGGATGGCCACACCCTCATGGGGTGACGGTCCCCACTGGGGGGGTTGGCCAGCCTGCAAACAGCCATCAGCCCCTCACCCAGGCTGGCCAGGCACCCCAGCAGGACCCCCACCCTGATCTGGAACACCCTTCAGGGAAAACCAGCTGGCCCCTACCCGTGCACCAGGCCTCTATTCTATATAATAAAAGGGTAATATGCAAATTGGCCCTAACAGCAGAATGACTGGGAATGACTGGTCACTATGACACACACTGACCACCAGGGGGCAGGTGCTCAATGCAGGAGCTGATCCCTGGTGGTCAGTGCACTCCAACAGGGGGAGCTCTGCTCAGCCACAAGCCAGGCTGATGGCTGCCAGTACAGCGGTGGTGGTGGGAGCCTCTCCTGCCTCCTCAGCAGTGCTAAGAATGTCCAACTGCAGTTTGTCCCTGCTGGCAAGTGGACATCCCCTGAGGCTGCCCGGCTGCCAGAGGGATGTCTGACTGCCAGCTTAGGCCCAATCCCCTAGGGAGCAGGCCAAAGCCAGCAGGTGGTCATCCTCCAAGGGGTCCCAGACTGTGAGAGCGTACAGGCCAGGCTGAGGGACCCCCCCTGAAGGCACAAATTTTTGTGCACCAGGCCTCTAGTTCATTATATAAATAAAAGAAAATGTTAGCAGAAAATATGTACTTAGATTTAATTCAGTTAGAAATACAGGTATATGATTAATTTTTCTAAAATAAAAACAGAAGACAATGAATCTCACAAGATTAAAGTCACTAAAGGTTACTTCATTATTAAAATTAACATGAATTAACCTTTGTGGTCTGGTCATGTCCTAAGTTAGCAACCTAATTTCTGATGATTTTACACATAGGCCCTCATTTTCAGAACATTCTTTTTCTCATATGTTTATCTTAATATCTTTGCACATAGTATTTCATCTCTCTAAGTTTTATGCTACTTGTTTGCATTTTCTATTCTTAGTTAACTTTTTGATTTCAGATAAAACATCCAGTTTGAATTAATTTTCCCATTTCACCTTCCCCTGCTCCTGAACCAGAATTCTTAACCTTTGTATGTATCTTTATTAGCATGTAAAACATTGTATTTTATTAATTTGTTTGCAAGAATCTCGAAATGTTAAGGCACTATGGACAATTATTTACTTAATACTCTGGTAAATACCAGAGTGTTTATTAGTTGGTACACAATTAATATTTAGTATGTAAATGACAGTACATTGTTATAAGTTTCCTCTCTCGAGCCGCAACCAGCATGGCTAGAGAGCAGATGAGTCCTGAGTAGGGGCAGCTGGGGATTGAGAAAAGGAAAAAAAGAGACAGACACAAAGACTTTAAGTAAAGTTGGGACCAGGTGGGATGCTCCCCTCAGATGGAGAGACAGTGACCCAGAGCTAGTGCAGCGCGATACCAGGAAGTTTTACTAGAGTTTAAGACAAAGGAAATTATGTGAAATCATGGTTAAAGATCAAGCTGCAATTCTTCATTCTTGTGGCTTCTTTGTGATTGTCACTCCTGGCTGAGCCTGGATAATTGCTGAAATCAGATAATGAAACCCACCCCCTGGCGCCTGAGCTAAAGGTCAGGTTGAGAACATACTTGCCTCTGGCAAGATATGTTTCCAGGATGTGGCTCTGCCGATGCCACTGGACTCAGCCAACAATCAGCTCATGTGCCTTCCCAGGCACTCTCTACACATTGTAAACTGTGAAGTGCTGTAAATACAATTGCTATAATGCATTCAGAAAAGAAAGGAGGGTGACTCTGATGGCCAAGGGTAGATAAGAGATGGCAAGTAGTTGCTTACTAGTGTATATGGAGAGCTATACTGAAGATGAACTAAAGGAAAATTTCTTTCCAGTGACACTTAAAAGTACATAGGAAGTAGATAGTGCCCACTGATTCAGTCTCCTGAAAAAGTTTATTGAAGTTGATTGACTTTTAGATAATCTACACTAAAGCTTTCCCCACTATTTCAGATTCTCAACACTAGATAGATCTACTGAACCTTCCTTCCTCTTGAAAAGGACTGCCATGCCTGGTCGGTGTGGCTCAGTTGGTTGTGTCATCCCATGCACCAAAAGTTGTTGGTGTAAGGGCACATGCTGGGTGTCAGGCTTGACCCCAGTACGAGGCATGCAGGAGTCAGGTGATCAATGTTTCTCTCCCTTCCTCTCTAAAAATCAATTTAAAAAATCATAAAAAAATTAGGACAGAACCGAAGCCGGGCACGGCAGTGGACGTGGTTCCTCTGAGAGCCGAAGATGGCAGTGAACGTATATTCAACGTCAGTCACCAGTGATAACCTAAGTCGACATGACATGCCGGCCTGGATCAATGAGTCCTTGCAGTTGAATCTGACAAAGGTCGAACAGTTGTGCTCAGGGGCTGCCTATTGTCAGTCATGGACATGCTGTTCCCTTGGCTCCATTGCCTTGAAGAAAGTGAAATTTCAAGCTAAGCTAGAACATGAATACATCCAGAACTTCAAAATACTACAAGCAGGTTTTAAGAGGATGGGTGTTGACAAAATAATTCCTGTGGACAGGTTAGTAAAAGGAAAGTTTCAGGACAATTTTGAATTCGTTCAGTGGTTCAAGAAGTTTTTTGATGCAAACTATGATGGAAAAGACTATGACCCTGTAGCTGCCAGACAAGGTCAAGAAACTGCAGTGGCTCCCTCCCTTGCTGCTCCAGCTATGAACAAATCAAAGAAACCTCTCAGCTCTAGCAGTGCAGCTCCAGAGCCCCATGGCGACACACAGAACTACTGCAGCCCCTCAGGCTGGCCCCCGTGTGGTGCGAAAGAATCCTGGTGTGGGCAGTGGGGACTGCGAAGCAGCTGAACTGACGCAGCAGGTCAACGTATTGAAACTTACCCTCGAACACTTGGAGAAAGAAAGAGATTTCTACTTTGGAAAGCTAAGGAACATTGAATTGATTTGCCAGGAGAACGAGGGGGTAAACAACCCTGTATTGCAGAGGACTGTGGACATTCTCTATGCCACAGATGAAGGCTTTGTGATACCCGATGGAGGGGGCCCACAGGAGGAACAAGAAGAGTATTAACAGCTTGGACCAGCAGAGCAACATCCGAATTCTTCACTCCAAATCATGTGCTTAACTGTAAAGTACTCCCTTTTATTATTTTTAGAGGACTCACTGGTTTCTTTGCATAAGCAAAGAGTACCTCTTCTTAAAGTGCACTTTGCAGACGTTTTACTCTTTTTTCAATAAGTTTGAGTTAGGAGCTTTTACCTTGTAGCAGAGCAGTATTAACATCTAGTTGGTTCACTTGGGGAACAAAGAGGCTGACCATGGGCTCACCATATGGATGCTGGTAACACTGATGGCTGGAGAAGGTGTGTTTATGTGATACGCTGAGGTGGATCCCTCAGTAGTGAAATGTAAAGTCTGAATTTAATTTTAAGCCAATGTGAAATCTTGGCAGAGAATGTTTTAATAAATGAATGCCTCAAGAGTATTTGAATTACGTTTGCATATCTCAAAATATAAAATGTAACCTGATGGGAGAGTTTGTGTGTTGACCTTGTGTCTGGGAAGGAAGGGCCAGAACTTGGAACCTTCAGAACTTGCTGTTCACAGGCCTTGCAGAGCTGCTTGAATCTTCATAGGCCTAACCTTGGCCCAGAAGGAACATTTAAAAAGTTGCTCTCTAAAGCCATTTGGTGTCCTTGACCAACTGCATCTCTGCAAGAGGCGTTGTTGGCTGAATGAATAGAGGGTATGTTTCAGCCCTGAGATATCTGAGTTGAATAGCTTGATATTCATTGAGCATTTCTCTGATGATTTTTCCAGTTACCCCTGAAATTTCTGTGTATTGTGTCTTTGGGAAATGAGGTGTGTTCAGTTTTAAATTCTAACAACTACTTTTGGGGACTTGCCCACATCTCTGGGATTTGAATGGGGGTTTGTGTCCCATTTTGCTGTCTTTTAAGTTTACATTTAACATGTTTGTCTGCATCCCTTGCCCACTGGGCACTCCTGTTTGGCTCCTTAAAGTTTGCTGCTTAGAGTGAAAGTTCAGCAGGCAAGTGATCATGCTGCAAGTTCTTTTTGGACCTCTGACAAAGGGAATGATCAGTGAAGGCCATCGCTACCTTGAGATCTGCAAGGCTGGGTTTTTTGGTACCTGCTGTCCACAGCCCTCCACTGTTATCAGAATACTTTGCCAGTGCACTAATTTCTTTGGAGATAAAATTCGTTAGCATGTTACTAAATGTTAATTTTCTTTTGCAGAAAATACAGTACCATGTCTGAATTAATTATTAATATTTCGACTATTTCATTCCTTAACACCCCTCATTTGCTTTGCCTACAGCCTATTCGGTTCCTTTGTTTGGCAGAATTCTGCAAAATGTGTGTCACCCACTACTGAGCTTGTTCGGCCCCTGATGTAATTGTATTGATTTGTTGATGGTGGTAGTTTGTCCTAAAATGTGTGTAGGAAGCAGGTATTTCATAATAAATTGTTGTGTAGTGCATGCTCTGTGTGAAATTCAAAGAGAAACCCAGATTCAGTGATTAACAATGCCAAAAATGCAAGTAACTAGCCGTTGTTCAAGTAACAGTGGTGCTATTTCTCTTTTGTGGCCTTTAGACTTTTGTTGCCCTAAAATTCCATTTTATTTGGAACCCATTTTCCACCTGGTCTTTCTTGACAGGGGTTTTTTTTTCTACTTTGAGCAGTTTCTAAATAAAATTCTGTATTTCAAGAGAAAAAAAAATAAAATAAAAAATAAAAATCATAAAAAAATTAATTAAAAAAGGACCGTCGTTGATATCTTAACATCTAGTGCCATTAATTAGTCTAATCACCATGTCTACATTGGCAGATGCCCATTTATTATCATCGCATATCATTAGCTATTCAGGTGCTGGTTGGTCAGAGTATCATCCACTCAGAGATTCCCCATTTTCTAATTGGCAGAAAAATATCATCTGATCCTCCTCAGCTCTATAATTATAGTTCGTCTCTACAAGCTGAGATTTAGGCTTAAGCACACAACCAGTGAGAAGATGTGGTCTTCTTTGATTACCCCCACTTTTCTATTCCTGAGTTTTTTTTCTGTGGAATTGGCCCCAAATCCAGGGTCAGCCACAGATGAAAATGACAGCTACCCCCCTTTTTGGGACCAGATTAATGGGGACATAGCAGAATTTCCAGTACAGAATAACAAAACAATCATTGATCCCTGGAAATATATTGATCGATTAAAAATGTATAAAATCCTTATTGAAAAATCAAACAGATATTTTGCTGGATTTGGAAAAAACAAAACAGACAATGTATTGTGGGCACTCACCTTATATTATGGACAGCTATATGAAACAGGTATGTACATTTTAATTCTTTCCAAGAAATGTTGCCTTTTTCCTTCTTCACTTATGCAAGTGTCATTATAGTTAATATGTTTAAATGTAATTATTTGAATTTTCATGAAGTAGTCAATATAACCACTTTTTCTATTCAGACCTTCTTATGACCTGAGCAAATGATTTTTTATTAGTAAAATCATTTGGCATATTTATTCTTCACATTTTATAGACTTTTTTGGTAAAAATTACAGTTTTTAAAATTAATTTATAGGAACTAGATAAGAATACTACTTAGAGAAGAAATCTTCCCCTCTAGTTTCAAAATCTTCAGTTTTTGAGACATCATCATCATCTTAAGGCCTGACAATCTTGTCAAAGAAATGTGGTACTATAAACCCCTTTGTTTCATGAGGTGAGATTATTATCAGAAATATGACAAAGTCTTCTTTCAACTATAAAACCCAGGGTGAAGTTTCATACAAACTAAGGTACTTTTCCTTAAAAGCCTAAATCTTTGCCTCATAAGTTGTTAGTGAAAAAAGTATCTAATATGTGGCTTTCAACATACATTCTACTTTCTACTCGTTGTTAAATTCAGGCAGAAGAAAGGAATGAAAACAGGAAGGAACTGGTCTAGTAACTAGACTACTCTCTTCTTGTACCGATACAATAGGATGGGGGCATGGAGTAGAGATGAGATGCTTCAGCTTGGAACTCTGGGTTTCTATCTAGAAAGCTCTTCTCTTTTCTTCCTCTCGTGTAGGTGAGTTGCTCTACTTGGCTTTACTGTTTCTAGTCCTAGAATCCATTTCCTTGTTCCCAAGGTTCCTTAGTTGAACAAGTTTCCCATTTCCATGAAATTCTTTTCCAAGTGGTCTTCTTTGGTAGTGATTAGACTTCCAAGAAACTCAGGCTAAAGTATGGAATGAAGCAAGGATTAGAGTGTGGTGCTTTGGTATTGAAAAAGCCTTCCTGCACATCTGAATTATTGCAAGCAGCTCTTGTATTTCGGAGAAAACAAGTGACCAGCAGACTTAAAACACCTGCTGGTCTACTGGTCTCTACAAGCTGACATCTCTGAGAAGCTTTCAGCTCTCAAAGTGAATGAAATGTGAAATGCTATGAATGGGCCATATTATAAAGCGGAATAAGGCTCTTTCTATTTTTATGGAGGGGAGTATTTATGTCTCCCCCCACCACCCCGCTTTTCTCATGACTTTTATTAAAAGTTTAAACTTTCTTCCTAGAGTTACTTTTTTAAATTTACATATCCCATTTACTCTGCAGATCGATTTTCAGAACCTCCCAACAGTTCAGTCTGTGCTTATGACGCTGGAGCTCCTGGCTGTGTATCTATCAACAGTGGCTGGGGAGGTAAGCGTTATATTCACCCCCATGCATCTTTACTGAGTGTGGCTGTAAGCCTTGCTCTCTCTGCTTTTATATGGGGTAGGATAAATTGGAGTAAATCCTGATTTTTCTTGTAAAGATATACAATTTTCTGTGCAATTTTACGGGCTAATCAATTAAGAAAACAAATAAAAAAGGTAAGTCTTATACAATTTCTAAATTATGTACAAAATATGATTAATTTTAGAAAAATACTAAAGGAGATCATCTTTAAAGGTACTCAGTGTTTCAGACATTCTGTTGTTTATTACACACACCACCAGCCCCTTCTCCAACTAGTTACTATTTATTCCACTACTTTCTAGCATCTTAAGCACCTTACTTTAGATAATATAGTTTAATTCAATCCTTACTGTGATATTAATATCCTCATAAAAAATAATCAAATAGAAGCTGAGAGATGTTGAGTAATTTGCTTTTTCTAAAGCTAGTAATAGATTCTTTTTATCTTAAATATATTTTAAAATGTATTTGAGAGAGAGAGAGAAAGATAGATATGGAAGCAAAACATCATTTGGCCACCTCTGCAGGCCCCTTATTGGGTATTGAAATGCAACCTGGGCATGTTCCCTGACCAGGAATCAAACCAGTAACCTTTCCGTGTATGAGACTACACTCAATCAACTGAGCCATATAGGCCAGGGCTAGTAATAGATTCTTAACACTCACCCTTGTATCTTGAAAATAAATTTTCTTTATATCTGTACCAGTTTGTTTTCCTAAAGCCCAATCTGCAAAAAATTTTGATGCCGAAACCGGTTTGGCTCTGTGGATAGAGCGTCGGCTTGCGGACTGAGAGGTCCCAGGTTCGATTCCGGTCAAGGGCATGTACCTGGGTTGCGGGCACATCCCCAGTGGGAGGTGTGCAGGAGGCGGCTGATCGATGTTTCTCTCTCATCGATGTTTCTAACTCTCTAGCTCTCTCCCTTCCTCTCTGTAAAAAATCAACAAAATATATAAAAAAAAATCTCCCTTGCTCACCTCAGTGCTCTGTTCCCTAGACCAAATTCTCAACTATAAAAAAAAAAAAAATTTTTTTTGATAATTTTTTATTTCCAGTTGAATGGCTTATTTTAAGTCTTAAAGATCAATTTCACTATAGACTACATTTAATATATCTGCTACTTTTCAATGGTTTATTCAAAAATATAAATTGAGTTGTCACCAAAGTTTGAAAAAAATGAATCTTATAAATGCACATTTCAAAAATAAAGGTGATCCCAGACCAGAGAAAGCTGAAGGAATTCATTACCATCAAACCAGTATTATAAGAAATGCTAAAGAAACTAACTTCTTCAATAAGTAGAGAAAAAATCAAAGTTATGAATAAGAAAATATCTCAAGAAAAAAAATCCACACTGACAAAGGCAAGCGCAGAATAAAAGCAGTGAATCAGCCAACACTAAAGCTAGAACTAAGGTTAAAAGACAAAAGTGGGAAGATCATGTGCAATTGCAACAATAAATTAAGGGGTACATGGAAACACACATAAATAAATAAAAATAATAACAAAAACATAAACGTGGAGAGGGGGAGTGATCCTAGTGATTTTAGAATGTGTTTGAACTCAAAGAACCATCAATGTAAAATAGACTGTTATAAGCATAACTTGGCATATATGAAGCACATGGTAGCCTAAACCTAAAAATCTACAACTGATACACAAGAAATAAAGAGAAAGGAATCCAAACACAACATTATAGGAAGTCACCAACATACAAGAGAAGAAAGCAAGAGAATAAGAAAGAAACAGAGAACTGCAAAAATGATCAGAAAACAATGAATACAATGGCAATACCTACATACCTAGCAATAATTATTTTAAATGTAAATGGATTAAATGTTCCAATCAAAATATGAATGAATAAAGAAGTGGTACAGCCCTAACCGGTTTGGCTCAGTGGATAGAGCGTCAGCCTGCGGACTCAAAGGTCCCAGGTTCGATTCTGGTCAAGGGCATGTACCTTGGTTGTGGGCACATCACCAGTAGGTGGTGTGCAAGAGGCAGCTGACCGATGTTTCTCTCTCATCGATGTTTCTAACTCTCTATCCCTCTCCCTTCCTCTCTGTACAAAATCAATAAAAATATATTTTAAAAAAAGAAGTGGTACATATACGAGTATACAATGGAATATTACTCAGCCATAAAAAAGAATAAAAGCTTACCATCTGTGACAACATGGATGGTCCTAGTGAGTATTATGCTAAGGGAAATATCTCAGAAGTGAAATACAAATAGCATATGATTTCAATTATATGTGAAATCTTAAAAAAAAACACACAAAAGAAACAAAACAAAAGAAACTCATAGATACAGAGAACAAACTGACGGTTGCCACATGGGAGGAGGGTTGGGGGGCTGAGAGAAAAAGGTAAAGGGATTAAAAGGTACACATTGGTAGTTACAAAATTATCATGCAATCATAAAGTACATCATAGGAAATACAGTCAATAATATTGTAATAACTACATATAATGTGAGGTGGGTGTAAACCCTATCAGGGGATCACTTTGTACATTAAAAGTCTAACCACTATTCTGTACACCTGAAAATAATATAATATTGAATGTCAAATGTAATTGAAAATTCTAAATATTTTTAAATTACAATTAAAGCAATAAGGGTCATACTTGGTAATGAACAAAATCCTTTGTGGAAAGAGGTCACCTAGTTACCAAGTTTCAAATAATGACAAAACGATAGGACCGAAGAACATTTATTAATATTCCCATGATGCATATCTCCTCCCGTGTGTTCTTAATTACTTTGGCTGCTCCTTGACAGCTAGATGAACAATCAAAATATTGATGGTTCTTTCTCTGGTTGCCAAGAAGAAACACAGAAAATGCATTTCATGAACAGAAACCATGGATCCATGCCTGTGAGTACCGAAGCCAGGCTGAGGAGTAGGCCTAGGAAGATCTAGGACTGGAAGTTGCCAGAATCCTGGTAGACAAGATGAATACAGGAATTGGGAATTCGATAAATAGTCCAAAACGGAATATGCACAAGTACTATAGTGAGTGCTTGGTAAAAATGAGTTGGCATCAAGAACCAGAAGAAAGATAACAAATTGAAAATTAAGGAAATGTATTGGATATTGATTGGAGAGAGAGTCAGAAACATGAATCCCTAAATTGAGAGGATAAATAAGATAGTTCATTCAAAACCTCTTCTTCATTGTATACAAAGAGTCTCCACAAGGAATATATTTGAGCATCATCTACATACATACCCAATCTGAGATGAATGTTTTCTTCATCCAAACCTTATTATGTATTTTCTGTTTGAGGAGCAAATAAATATAGGACATAAATAATTTGAAACCATGTTGACTCAATTAGATCATGCACAAGTACCTGTACCTGGAGTGTTCCCCTGGTATGTGAAACTTTATGACTGTGATTAACCCTAAGCTCTCCTAGTCCTGTGCATTTCCTAGATTCAACAAGTTTAACATCATGGTTTGGGGGATAAACCAGCTAAATTATGTAGACTAAGCCGTAGTAATTTGGCTAATTCCTGTTTTGAATAAACAGTTGATGATTCCAGACACTTTTCTTCTGCTTCATTACAGAGATTAACTTCTATGTGATTGTTCCGTATTTTCTTGCTGCAATTGAGTCTGAGTTTCT
Organism: Myotis lucifugus; assembly: GCF_000147115.1. Taxonomy (NCBI): domain Eukaryota; kingdom Metazoa; phylum Chordata; class Mammalia; order Chiroptera; family Vespertilionidae; genus Myotis; species Myotis lucifugus. The sequence goes on from NW_005871198.1 coordinate 2,047,776, forward strand.
GAAGGATTTACCATACCAGGTGGAGTTAGTATCTCGAGAAGAATATAGGTCTGACTTCTGTTATTCGATTGCAGAATGCCGTGCATCCTACCCACAAGCTATGGATCTAGCCAACAGGTTTTATCAGGTAAAAGAATGTGACTGTATTTGTATGAGTAGGACAAATGAAGACACTGAGGTGTTCTATGAGATTTGTGGTTTAAAAATAGATTAAACTTTACATTTACAAGCAGATAAAACTGTAAGTATATTTCTGTCCTTTCTCCTCTGGAATTTTTCCTATTAGTGTGCTGACATATGCTAAGTTAATGATTAAATTAGTATAATGTCATTTACAAAAATTTATTTCAGTAAAATTTTTTTTAAAATATATTTTATTGATTTTTTACAGAGAGGAAGGGAGAGAGATAGAGAGTTAGAAACATCGATGAGAGAGAAACATCGATCAGCTGCCTCCTGCACATCTCCTACTGGGAATGTGCCCTTGACCGGAATCGAACCTGGGACCTTTCAGTTCGCAGGCCGACGCTCTATGCACCGAGCCAAACCGGTTTCGGCTATTTCAGTAAAATTGATAATTACCAAATTATGTTTGTCTGTGCAAATAGATTAGCATACACCTGTTCATAGAAAAGTTTAATATTTTCAAGTGTTAAAATTTATTTTGAAAATAAACCTATTTCTAGACAACCAGCTAGATGAATATTTCACAGTATTTTATTTTAGGAAATCATGATCTTGGTGATTCAATTTATTTTAATTTTATTTTGAGATAATCTATTTATATAGATCATATTATTTATTCTCTAGTATTTGCTGTCCAGAGAGATCACTTCCATTGTCAAAGATGTTCCTCATTACGACATAGATGAGGACACAGTGGTCCTTTACATGTGGGAGGCCCATCAAGCAGGCATTGATATTGGAACATCGAAGTTCTCTGACGTGTAAGTTATTTGCTCTAGGTGATACAACTAAAGTTTCCCTTTCTTTCTGGCATTGTGTAACATAACGTATAAATTTCTTTGTCTCAAATATTCATTTCTCATCTTTTCCAAATGTCTCAGGAAATTGTTTTTCTAGTTTTATTTGCCGTTCATGGAAGTATCATATAGTCAATCGGTGAAGATATTGAAATAAAGATGGCTGGTTGTTTACACTTCTACCAGGAGGAAGTGTCATATATTTTTTGACAATTCAGTTTATAGTAAAATAATTATTTTTATCTAAGCAGGTTTTTTAATGGATGCAAAATGCAATTCATTTCTGTTCTTGGATTCTATATGTTTATATAAGGCAGCTGTGCAAATACAGCGGTAAGGGATTCTGAGTCAGATTTCAACTTGCAGCACCACACCTCACTACCAAAAAACAAAAATCCTTTGAAGTAAGTAGTATCTGTTCATTGCCTGGCAGTCTATGCAGTTCATCCAATCACCTGATACCTATAATACTTTTTAAGTGATTTCTTAAAGGGATGATCTTTTTTTTTTCCTTTTCTTACAAATAAAAATGTATTGGAGTAAACTATGTGAAATTTACCTGCTTAACATAAATCCCAGCAAATATAGGAAATGTCATTTAGTAGTTGACAATGACTACAATGGGGTCTGCTGCTAATTATCAGTCAGCCTTATCTAGGTATTACTTGAATAAGAGCTTTTACGAGAAGTCCAGGATCCTGGGCCTGGTGCTGTTTTCCTTCTAGGCCTTTTGTCTCCGTGGTCTTCCTTGACTGTCAGCTTCTGTGCTCCTGCCTATAGCACTCTTCATGGCTGCCTGATCCTGTCCAAGGCCTCTGGTCATCTTATAAATGCCAGTTGAAGAGATTTAAATTATCTAAGTTCGGTAATTAAACATGAGATTTTTGTCTCAAAATTGCCTTCAACAAACTTTTTGATGTTTATTCCCATAACAATACATTGATATGGGAACTTCAGAAAACCTTGGAGAGATTATTCTTTTTAATTGGAAATATTGATTTTGTGAATGCGATGTATTTTGATTTAGATAATGATCTTGGCAAAATCTCTTCATCTAGTCACAAAATACTGTTTTTCTATTTTCTTTGCCACTGCAGACTCTTTTTTCTATTTCTCATCACTCTATGACTATTCCATTCTTTTAGTATTAAAAACTGTCCAGTTATAATAAAGGTTGACACCATGCATTTTTAATGCTAATGGTGTTATGTTCATTACTTCAACATTTTATTTTTTAAAAAAAAAAAGCTTTGATGCTTTTTTGCTGGCTTTGCAGTTCACTAGTTGTGACCTAATTCCCTTTTTATTTTTTTAATGTATTTTTATTGATTTCAGAGAGGAAGGATGAGGGAGAGAGGGATAGAAATGTTAAGGATGAGAGAATCATTGATTGGCTGCCTCCTGCAAGCCCCACACTGGGAATCGAGCCTACAACCCGGGTATGTGCTCTGACTGGGAATCGAACCCTGATCTCCTGGTCCATGGATCGATGCTTAACCACTGAACCATGTTTGCCAGGCTCATTCCTTTCTAATAATTGATATAGTCACATTTCACTCCTTCAAGTAGCAGTAGCTAAATGTGGAAATAATTTTAAAATCCTAGAATATTAAATGTTAATTTCACCAACAGGAAAAAAATGTTGGAAAATAGATTGGGATTGCATTAATTCATTGAATTTGGGAGAGAAATTTATACCTTTACAATACTGAGTTTTACCCCATTTATTTGGTT
>NW_005871198.1:2052714-2060070 GCF_000147115.1 Myotis lucifugus
AAAGAATACTTAGTAGTTATCCTTGATTTATTCCATAAAATATTGTGTCTATTGCATTGTTTGAGAATTCTTGTGTAGATCTCATCTTAAATAAGATAAATAGCTCTTCATTTGTGCTATTAAACTATCAACACAATGCATTTTCTTATATTCTTTGACAAATGTAATTGTTAGGCAGAGCTACTAATATATTCCAAATCCTATAATTAGGAATTTTAATTTAATTTGTTTTGTTTTTAAATTTCTAAATTGTATTCATACTCTTATTGACTGAAAATATACTTTTTTTTTCTATTTTCACAGGAGGTGCATTTTTTACAATCTGGAACAAGGTTTTGAATTTAAAACCTGCACGGTCCGTGGCACGATTCCTCATTAGGCGGCTACTCTTAATACCAATTTCTTAATAGCCTAAATTTATGCTATTATGTTGACCAATTTAGTTACATCTAAAAAGCAATTAAATGTTAGAATTTAGATTTTATGAAAATTTCTCTGGTTCCTACTATCTCTGTTGCATCTTTGTATTTTTGAAGTTAATAATCAATGGTCTCCCCATGCCACTCTCAGAAGTTCAGTATATATCTGGTGGAAGCCAAATTCATCTTATGGAATTCCTGAGTTATATATGAATATAGAAACATCTATGTTGATGGCAGGTTTTGATCATTTTTCCAATATTCAATGTAAACTGGTAGATAAGCAAGGTAAATTTCTCTCCAACAGATTATTCTTACACAATACAATGTTAGCCCTAGCCGGTTTGGCTCAGTGGATAGAGCGTCGACCTGCGGATGAAAGGTTTCCGGGTTCGATTCCAGTCAAGGGGTCAGTTGCAGGCTCCTACCGGGCTCAGGCTCTGGTCAGGGCTCATGCAGGAGGCAACCAATCGATGTGCTTTTCTCATATCAGTATTTCTCTCCCTTCCACTCTCTCTAAAAATCAGTGGAAAAATATCCTCGGTTGAGGATTAAAAACAAAATAATAATAAAATCAATAAAGACATTTTAAAAAGATATGTTAGACACTTGGAATAGAGACTTTATAAATTTTAAGTATACGTGACCGAGCTCAAAGTACTTTGTAGTATCAGCAAAATTGTCAGTCCAGATAGAGAAAGAGGTCATTTCTTGGTGTCTGAGCACTTGGAGAAATAATTTTTACCATGTAAGTAGAAAACTTCTCAGCTACTACAGTGTAAAACATTAAAACTTATAATTTTATTTTTAAATATAATTTGGCTAATATTGAAGCTCCTATATGGAATAAGCACATCTTTTAAAATATGAGTTAAAAGTTATCTAAAACTTGTCTGGCCAGCATAGCTCAATGGTTGAGTGTCGACCTATGAATAAGGAGGTCACAGTTAGATTCCTAGGCAGAGCACATGCCTGGATTGCGAGCTTGATGCCCAATGTGGGATGTGCAGGAGGCAGCCGGTCAATGATTGTCTCTCATCATTGATTTTTCTCTCTCTTTCTCACTCCCTTTCCCTTCCTCTCTGAAATCAATAAAAATACATTTTTTAAAAGTTATCTAAAACTTGTCATCTTTAAATCATTGTTGATGGAATTTAAAACATTGTTGATGCCATTTATCAAAATAATTATGTTAGGTTCAGCATCTTCCAAAGGTCCAGGCACCAGTTATCTTTTCCACTTAATGTGTCACTCCATTATTTCCACTGAAGTCCCAGTATTTTTTAGCTACCTCTCAATCAAAATTGTCCCTTATGAAAAGAAACAAAATTTTAAATATTATCAGTATTCCTTAGAAGAAAGCTTTATTAACCAAGATCCACTGTTTAAAATCAGATAATAGGTTGATCAAGGTCTACATACAAGTGACATTTTTCAACATGAAGAAATAAAACTAATAAATGAAGTTAAGAAACAAAATTTATGGAATCACAAAAGACCCAAAATAGCCAAAGCAATCATAAAAATAAGAATAAAACTTGGAGGCATCACACTTCCTGATTTCAAACTATATCACAAAACTATAGTAATCAAGACGGTATGGTATTGACAGATAGAGAGATCAATAACAGAATAGAGAGCCCAGAAGTAAACCCAAGCATATAAAGGCATACCTCATTTCATGTGCTTTTGGACTTACTTTTTAACATTTGCCCTTTGTCATTTTTACTTTTATATCAAGAATGGGGAAGTCATGGTAGGAAAGCACCCACGATGTTCATTCTGTGTACAAGTTAAAGCTAGATTAAGATACTTAATCATTTTTGCTAGGTGGAACAAAAAATCAGAGTTGGTATGCAAAATTTCTTCAGGGAAAATTCTTTATAGGCTCATATACATATAAGGGAAGACACAGAGAATATAATTTCAATTACTTCTCTATAGCAGCAGAATTACTCACAGTGGTTGTCATGAGAAGACATTTAATAAGTATGTATCAAGTGATTGAAACTATTCTGAACAATACCCAAGCCATACAATTTCCTGTGACATTGCCTGAAATTATAGCAAGAATTCCTGCCAGTTTTTAAATAAGCACAAATCTATAAATGGCAGTTTTTACAGCCAGTCCTCTGTCTTACATGTATCTAGAATAGTTTTATCTTGATCCCTCAAAAATATGAGCAGAATTATTTAACGATTCTTTAACACTTCCTGTGAGATCGTATATTATTAACATAATATGATTGTTAATTATATTGTTAGTACCTCCTTGCAATATATTCATCAGGCATATTATTATAATTCTTATTAAGCAACCTCTACAATCTTTTGTGCACAAAAGGTTACTGCCTCTCAGACAGCCATTAAAACCTATATTATCCAAAAAAGGTTGAAGTTTTCTAACCCTCACAATTATTCTTATATTTGTTTACCAATTGAATTATTTTTTTCTCCCTCATTGCCCACTGTTAATGGAACCATCTCAGAATGTTTAAAAAAAAAACCCAAAATACACAATTGCATATAACTTTTTTTTTCCCAAAGGTAAGTTTCTATCTTTCTCTGTTCAATCAGTCTCTATTGTTGTTATATAAATTTGGATATTTTAGACTGTTTTCCCAAAATATATGTCAATCTTTATATAACATGTTTCATTTAGTAAAGTTCTAAATTCTGTTTTACACCTTATAGAGATGGCAGAGAGATTAATATAATGTTATCATACCACATATCAATTAATATGCTATTTTCTATTTTTCCACAAAAATACACTTTCTCCATACACTATACTGTAGTTGCCAGAGGTATTGTTTAATAAATGCTAGTTTCATCTGTCTTGGGAACCTAACAATACCTAACCACTAAGGAACAGTTTTTGCTAACATAGGGGCTCATGTGTCATGTTAGTCACCACCCATATGCCTCAGGCCAACACAAGCCAATTCAGGCTCAGAACAGTGTGACTTTGGTACTACGGTGTATGTAAGTTCCTCTTCAATTCATGATACTCTGGAAATGAGGTAACAGCAGTGATAACCATGTTTCCCAGTGACATTATATAAAGCTTAAGCTGGCCGTAATGTTCTTCCAAATGTAACCTTAGACCCTGGGTCTCCAGCATACGTGGTCACTGTCCTTTAATTGTTACAATCATAACGTCAGTCAGCCCCTCCAGCATGTGGGAACGTGCTATGGTAAGCTGAATGATAAATAGCCTCCACAGTATGTCTATTTCTGTTATGAGTTGAATTGTGCACCCCCGCTTCCTTCCCAAATTCATATGTCCAAATCACCAGTACCTCAGAATGCAACCCTGTTGGGAGATAGGGTTTTTATAGAGGTAATTGAGTTAAAATGAAGTCATTAGGGTGGAGGAGATAGGGTTAGGCTAATCCACTATGACTGGTGTCCTTATTAAAAGGGAAAATTTAGTCCTAACCAGTTTGGCTCAGTGGATAGAGCATCAGCCTGCAGACTGAAGGGTCCCAGGTTCGATTCCGGTCAAGGGCATGTACCTGGGTTGCAGGCACATCCCCAGTAGGAGGTGTGCAGGAGGCAGCTGATCGATGTTTCTCTCTCATCGATGTTTCTAACTCTCTATCCCTTTCCCTTCCTCTCTGTAAAAAAAATCAATAAAATATATTTTAAAAATAAATAAATAAAAGGGAAAATTTGGAGACACACATACACACAGGGAGAACACCACGAGAAAAAGAAAGCAGAGATCATGCGATGTTTCTACATGCCAAGGAACACCAAAGGTTGCCAGGATATCACCAGGAGAGAGAGAAGAAAGAGAAGAGACATGGGACAGATCCTTCCTCACAGCCTTCAGCAGGAATCAGTCCTGCCAGAACCTTGATCTTGGACTTCTAGCCTCCACAACTGTGAGAAAATACATTTACATTGTTTAAATATTGAAAACCTATTTGAAGAAATAATGGCAGAAAACTTCCCCTACTTGGTGAAAGAAATAGACTTCCAAGTCCAGGAAGCGCAGAGAACCCCAAACAAAAGGAATCCAAAGAGGACCACACCAAGACACATCATAATTAAAATGCCAAGAGCAAAAGACAAAGAGAGAATCTTAAAAGCAGCAAGAGAAAGAAACTCAGTTACCTACAAGGGAATACCCATACGACTGTCAGCTGATTTCTCAACAGAAACTTTGAAGGCCAGAAGGGAGTGGCAAGAAATATTCAAAGTGCTGAATACTAAGAACCTACAACCAAGAGGACATATCCAGCAAAGCTATCATTCAGAATTGAAGGTCAGATAAAGAGCTTCACAGATAAGGAAAAGCTAAAGGAGTTCATCACCACCAAACCAGTATTATATGAAATGCTGAAAGGTATCCTTTAAGAATAGGAAGAAGAAGAAAAAGGTAAAGATACAAATTATGAACAACAAATATGCATCTATCAACAAGTGAATCTAAGAATCAAGTGAATAAATAATCTGATGAACAGAATGAACTGGTGATTATAATAGAATCAGGGACATAGAAAGGGAATGGACTGACTATGCTTGGGGGGGGAAGGGGTGTGGGAAATGCGGGAAGAGACTGGACAAAAATCATGCACCTATGGATGAGGACAGTGGGTGGGGAGTGAGAGCGGAGGGTGGGGTGGGAACTGGGAGGAAGGGAGTTATGGGGGGAAAAAAGAGGAACAAATGTAATAATCTGAACAATAAAGATTTAATTATTTAAAAAAAAAAGAAAAAGAAAACCTGGCTTGAAACTAATGGGCGCATCATCCGATTTTGGACATTTAGATAGAGTTTTGAGCTGGAGTCTCTTTACAAATGTACAAAATAAAATGCAAGACTGATTATTTCCTAAGGAAAATGGCGAACTTGACCCAGGGTAGAAATGCTGCCTAGATTCTAGCAACAAGATTGGTTTTTTTCCATAATAAACTGATTTTTGAAATGTTAATGAAGCCTGTTCCAAAGCTAACTTCAAGACCTCTAAAAGAAAAATCAGTAAAATTGTCTCTGTTACAAAAATTTGCTAAAGTAAATGCCTTAAAATAATTGGATTCGAATCTCAAGAATTATTAAAAATTTCTTAATTTTAAAAATCTAAGTAGCCTGGTAAAAAAAAAAAAACCGGCCCTTTGTTAATTGAAAAGGCTAGCCAAACCTTTCTAATGGAGAAAGGGGATAGTTGCTTCCCACCTGTAGCAAATTCTTAAAGAATGTGGTCAATTTACATCTGATTGGTCCAGGGTAGGCCAAACCTGTTTTGCCAGGGAAAACAGTTCCCCCCCCTCCCCCCCTCCCAGGGCAATTTTGAAACTTCCCACTGGCAAGCAACCAGCAGGAAACAATGTAGCTATAAGCTTGCTTCTTGACCTCCCGCAGAGAAAAAGTTATGGTCGTTTTAAAATCAAGGGCCAGGCCAGGCCTGCCTTGCCAGCCTCAAGTGTGGTTTTCCAGAGCTGCTGGGAAATTTAAGACCTTGGAGTTTACTAAATCAAATAATAAAAACTTATACCTAGGTATCTTGAAGTGACATAATACTGAATTAAATGAGATCTGAGTATGCCTCCTACAAAATCTAAAGAACAGAATTGAATCTGTTGGTTGATTATGTCTTGCATTTTTAAAGTTTATTCTTAATGTTACTGATTGAGAAATGCTAAATATTTGACTTGCCAGCTAAAAGTTTAAGATTTGGATTGAATTGGAAAAAAAATGTATAATTATTATAGCTAAATGCCTAAAAAAGTAAAAATTTATCTTTAAGAAAATAATTTTTGTTTTTTCTGAAATAATTAGAATTCAAAATATGTTGCTTATTGGTCTGATTAAAAAAGAGGATTAATTTTATGATCTCAACCTGAAATTTTTAATACAAACCAGTTGAAATTTAATTGATATTCTTTAAGATAATTATAAAAGGTATAAACAGCTAATGAGATTTCTGTTTGTCTGCAATATAATGCTGGCCATCTATCTTTTAGGGATTTTGGTTTGCTCTGTCAAAGAACTGTAGACAGCCACGACTTTGGGCTGCACGACTTGGCAGCTGCCATGTCAGCCTCATGGCTTGCCGCTCCCCTGGGGGCCACCATCTTGAAACAGCAAAGGCCCCTCCCTCTGATTTAGCCAAAAAGGAAAGTCTGCTCACTGAGGCAGGATGGGATTTCAGGGGTGGATCTTTAAGGCAGAATTTTACTACAGAAATGCGGATGGGGCAGAAAGTGTTTCTAATCTCTTAAATCTAGAAAACCCTGCTTTCCTTAAACTAAGGACAATTAAAGGTTATATGTTCACTCCCTAAACAAAAGTTAAATAGCTTATGTCAAAGCTTTTAAAAGGAACTGATAGTAGTAATCCAATTTCTGTGATCCCAGCCAACCGAAATTTTATTTTTTTTTCTTTAAAAAAAATGTATTTTTATTGACTTCAGAGAGGAAGGGAGAGGGAGAGAGAGATAAAAACATCAATGATGAGAGAGAATCACTGATCAGCTGCCTCCTGCATGCCCCACACTGGGTATCAAGTTGGCAACCCGGAATCAACCCACGACCTCCTGGTTCGTAGGTCGACGCTCAACCACTGAGCCAGCCGGCTGGGCAATGGCAGCCTTTCTGGGCAATGGCAGCCTTTCTGAATGTGTGATCTCAAACGGAGATTAACAGCCTGATCCCAAGGCCGAGTCAGCAAACAGAACTCAATCCAAGTCCTGCAGGGGGGGGGGGGGCAGGGAGTGCACTTAATCATCTCAGTGGGTGCAGAAACGCATCTGACAAAACCCAGCCACTCTCGTAATCCAAAGACTCAGTAGGCGAGGGTAGAGGGCAACATCCTCAAAGCGATGGCGGCTGCCCCTGAGGACCACTCAGCTGACCCGACTCAGTGAGAGGACAGCTTCCCCCTCTTAGATAAGAACAAGATAAGAACACCACCCTCCCCCCCCCCCCCC
>NW_005871198.1:2061917-2111566 GCF_000147115.1 Myotis lucifugus
CCGCCCTGCCCCCGGCCCTCACCCTCTCGCGCCCCGCGCCCCTTGCCCTCCCCAGGGGCCCTCAGGCACTCGGACGGGACGTTCACCAGCGAGCTCAGCCGCCTGCGGGAGAGCGCCCAGCTGCAGGAGCTGTTCCAGGTCCTGTCTGAGAAGCGCAGGTGAGGTTAGGCTGCACCTGGGAGCGGGGACCCCTGAGGGGGGCAGGCCCGCTGGGGACGCGCCTCGCCTCCGCAGTCTCACCCCAACCCCAGGACTAATTCTGATTTGGGCTTGGGGGCAGCGAGCAGCACACCGAGACCAGCACGTCCAGCACCAAGACTGCGGAGAGACCCGTCTGCCTGCTGTGGTCCAGCAGCCTGCCCTGCAGACCTGGTGAGCATCCCGCCAGGCCTCCGCCTGGAAGCCCCACCCCGGCCGGTCCCCTGGTCCGCTGGGGCCCCCAGGGTCAGGGCGCCCCCCAGGGTCAGGGCGAGCCCACCGAAATTTTAAAACCAGTTTAAATTTAATTGATATTTCTTGATAATTATAAGTATATAATTTTTAAATTTTATATATATATATATGTATATATATATATATATATATATATATATATATATATATATCAAGTTGGATTTCAAAACTATAACCAAAGAATGACTTTGAGAAATTTCACGGGCCCTGAAATGTTTTCAAAAGTTTATTCTCTCTTTTTAAAGGATTTTAAAATTTAGCCAAATTTAATATACTTGAAATCACATGGAAAGCTTTATCAAATAAAAAGTTAACAAATATATTTCAAGTTTTTGCCTCTGAGAAAGGGCAAAACAAGTTATTTTGTTTAATATTTCTTAAAATACAGCAGTGGAATTTTAAGATGTAATTTGAAATAACAAAAGCTCCTTGCTGCTGCATTTTAAATTAGGCTGGAGGTGGGAAAGCATTTGCCCCTCGTGAATCAGAAGTTTACTAAATACTAAATTTACTTGCTTTGCTTTGCCTTTTTAAAAAAAATACTTAAATTACTATCCTTGTAAGCAATTGAATCCTAGTAAAGTAAATTCTTCTAAAAAGGTTACTGAAGGCTTCCCATGATTCCTCTGTATATGCAAATAAGCCAAAGGGGATACTCTTTAAAAATATAATTGCTAACATTTACAGATTGTTGTTAAAATACTAAATCTGACAATAATTAGTCACCATAAATAAAAAATCACTTGAAATATATGGCTTTGCGGCAGTATTTGTTAAAATCTCAAAAGGCAACCATGTTTCTTACATATGTTGCTTGTGTGAAAAAGAAAAGTATCTGGATGGAAATAAAAAAGAGGTTTCCTTCAGATGTCTAACTATAATTAAAAATCGATATATTGATTCTCATAAGCTAAAGTAAATAATTTGTCTTTTGCCTCCTTAAACAAAGTTTATGTAAATTTACCCAAAGACTAACACCAGAAATTTAATTAATGTCATTTACTGTCCATAACTTAGGACAAGTAAAATTTAAAAAATAAATGTGTTACAGTAATAAGTTTAGTGAGTATAAGATAGTATAATCAAATTTCATTTCTTTATTAGAGTGAATTTTAAACTTTACTTAGAAGTGAAACTTAATTTGTGTGTGTGTGTGTGTGTGTGTGTGTGTGTGTGAGACCCTGATAAGTAACTTGTAACTCCCTGCATGTTAACTCCTGACATATAACTTGTAACTCCTGATCAACAGCTCCCTGCATGTTAACTCCTGATAAGTAACTTGTAACCCCCTGCGTGTGCATCCTGATAAGCCCAGAAGGCCACCGGAGCACACTGATATGAGACACTGAAGAAGCCTGTTATAGTAATACTAAGGCCCGGTGCACAAAAATGTGTGCACTGGGGGCGGGTCCCACAGCCCGGCCTGTGCCCTCTCGCAGTCTGGGACCCCTCGGGAGATAACGACCTGCTGGCTTAGGCCTGCTTCCGGGTGGCAGAGGGCAGGCCCAATCCCTAGGTGCAGCCCCTGGTCAGGCTCAGAGCAGGGCCGATTGGGGAGTTGGGGCGCTGCCCCGTCATGCACAGAGCAGGGTGGATCAGGAGGTTGCGATGCCACCCTCAGGGTAGGGCCGATTGGGGGGTTGGGGCACCGCCCCCTGTCACACTCAAGGCAGGGTCGATGGGGAGGTTGTGGCACCACCCCCTGTCACGCACAGAGCAGGGCTGATCAGGGGGTTGGGGCGCTGCCCTCTGTCAGGCACAGAGCAGGGCCCATCAGGGGTGTTGGGGCTCCGTACCCTGTCACTCACCGAGCAGGGCCGATCAGGGGATTGAGGAGCTCCCCACTGTCACTCACAGAGTAGAGCCGATAGGGGAGTAGGGGCACCGCCCCCTGTCACACACAGAGCAGGGCGGATCAGGGGGTTGGGGCGCTGCACCCTGTCACACTCAGGGCAGGGCCAATGGGGAGGTTATGGCTCTACTCTATCACCCACAGAGCAGGGCCAATCAGGAGGTTGGGGCGCTGCCACTTGCTGGGGTCCAACCCCAGCAGGTCCAGGGGTCCCCAAAGGTGTGGACAGAGTCGGCGAAGAAGGAAGGACATGGAGGCAGCGTTCAGTTGATCATCATGGTTGGGTTCTCCCTCCAGGATCTCCAGCAAAGTTCTGTCTAGGTTCTCCAGATTCTCCAGCCAGGTTCTATCCAGGATCTCCAACCAAGTTCTGTAGCCAGGTTCTATCCAGGATCTCCAACCAAGTTCTGTAGCCAGGTTCTGGTCAGGATCTCCAACCAAGTTCTGTAGCCAGGTTCTGGCTAGGATCTCCAGCCAAGTTCTGTCTCTAGGTTCTGTCTAGGATCTTTTGCCATGTTCTCTCCCTAGGTTCTCTCTCTAGGTTCTGTTTCTAGGTTCTGTGTAGGATCTCCAGCCAAGTCCTGTCTCTAGGTTCTGTGTTCTGTTGTCTTGTTACATCTGTATTTATACCAGTTGATTTTAATCCTGTCAATTTCTATTCCAAAGGTTAGGGCGTTTCTTATCTCCATTCCAGGGAGTAAAGATTATGTAGATTAACTACCCACCAGGCATTTAGTTAAGGGGTTGTATCCCCTCCCTAACCTCAGGGAAAAATCCCCACCTGGGGAAACAACCTTTCTCGGAGAGGTGACCTTGGTTAAAACACATGGCGCTAAGGAGAGCAAACATATTAAGAACAATATGCTATATATGCCAGGTCCCTTGAAACATATGCTGTGCAGATGTTTCTTTCCTGCAGCGACTGTGTCAAGCAGCAAGGATGGACTGGCTTCCGGCAGCCACTGTCACACTCGGGTTAGGGCCGATGGAGAGGTTATGGCTCTACCCTGTCACACACAGACCAGGGCCTGTGGGGGGGGGTAGGGGTTGGGGCGCCGCACCCTGTCAAACACAGAGCCGCAGGGCAATCAGGGGATTGGGGAGCTCCCCCCTATCAGGCACAGAGCAGGGCAGATAGGGAGGTTGTGGCCCCACCCCCTGTAACACACAGAGCCGCAGGGCAATCAGGGGTTTGGGCGCTGCCCCCTGTCACGCTGATCCCGGTGCCGGGAGCCTCACTGCTCCACTGATCCCGGTGCTGGGAGGCATATTACCCTTTTACTATATAGAATAGAGGCCTGGTACACGGGTGGGAGCCTGCTGGTTTGCCCTGAAAGGTGTCCTGGATCAGGGTGGGGGTCCCCACTGGGGTGCCTGGCCAGTCTGGGTGAGGGGCTGAGGGCTGTTTTCCGGAAGCGAGTGACTGAAGCTTCCAACCGCTCCTTGTTTTCTTTTTTTTTATTTTTATTCTGGGCCAGCTTTAGCTCTGAGGCCTCGCCGCTGAAAACATCGATACAATGTTGCTAAAGCCCGGCTGAATGAAAGCCGGTTTCTGGGGTTTTGTTTATCTTCTTATTTGTAACATAGTACATAGTTGCTTAGAGTTGTAGTTCAGAGGCCGGCAAGTGAGGCGGGGAACGTTGGAGTCCTCCTTCACTGCAGCAAGCAAGCCTCATGTTCGCTTCCAGCTGCCTGGCTGCCGGCCGCCATCTTGGCTGACAGTTAATTTGCATATACTCACTGATTAGCCAATGAAAAGGGTAGTGGTCGTACGCTAATTACCATGTTTCTCTTTTATTAGTGTAGAAGTTTAGTTAACATAAAGTAGACTCCATTTTGTATTAGCATAAGTTAGCATAAGTAGACCCCATTTTATTCTTAGACCAAAACTTGTAAACAACTCCAAAAATAAGATGTTTGTGTGTGATTAATAAGCTTTGAACATGTACACAACTTTCCTGCCTGAGTGTATACCTATATAACAGGGCGGTACCCATGTCTGGCACCGGATATGAGACACTGAAGACGCCCAGCTTCAAGGATTTAAGGAGAGCAAATCTGCTGCGGTTCAGACGCTTGTCTGCCCTCCACAGACAGGATGCTCTCCTCCTCCCTGGAAACTGCCAAACTGCCATTCCTGCTCTGCCTGAGCGCAAACTGCTAGAGGCCTCTCTTCGAGTCAAGAAACCAAGCTCCTTGCCGCAGCTTATTTTGACGACCTCCATGTGTCTCCTCTGTCAGCGAGTGTCTCCGGGTGTCCTGCCAAGGACTGAAACCCATCAGCTCTCTGATAAATAAACCTGTGTGATTTCTTGCATTGTTTATCTCCTGTGTCTTCTCTCTTCTTAGTTTTTGGTTAAGCTCGGCCATATTAATTAATAGTAAGTACCCTTTGACGTCTGTATTGGTATATCCAAATGAGGCGCTCTGGGTCACCTGTGCATACGTTCCTATAGATAATTGGAACATTTGGTGTAGTCAGCACATGTAATTAAAATTGATTTTTCTAAAGGGGTGAAGTACCAAAAATTCTAAACTAAATTTTCTCGAGCACAGTGAGATTAAAATTTGGCACTGAGAAAGTGGGAACTCCAGATGAGACTCTGAAGTAAGTGTTTTTGCCTACTTTAAAGCTTAAACTGTCCACCCAAAATTGGAAGTAAACCAGAAAGAACTTGTATCAGTGTTACTCCGGGAAAACTCCTTGCCTACTTTAAAACTTAAGCCGTTCACCTGTAAGGCATCCCAAGGGTGGCCTGACTCCCGACTGGCGAATGCCTGAGGGTCCTAGCACGTCACCTGCCTTTCAGGGTCCGAGTTGGCTGTGCATACGTTCCTATAGATAATTGGAACAAAATGTTATTTCAAACTGACTTAAATTGGCAAATTGGGTTAAGTGGATATTCACAGGAACTTAGTTGTCACCTATTAAAAGATAAACTACTACAATTTTTATATAAGACCGCCATCATTATACCAAAAAATACTAGGCAGGAACCAATTCCTGGAGCTTTAACTGTTTTTACTAATGGGTCATCTAATGGGAAAGCTGCCTATCATACTATAAATTCTGACCGAGTCATACTGACCAGTCATACTTCTGTGCAAAGAATTGAATTAGAAGCTATTAAGGCTGAGTTGCAAGATTTCCAACAGCCTATTAATATAATTTCTGATTCCTCTTATGCTTCGGGCCTAGTAAGTAGAATTGAAACTGCTCGGTTGAAATGGCTTAGTGACCAAAATTTATTCTTACTGTTTAAAAAGGTTCAGCAGATTGTGCAGCAAAGAAAATACCCTTTTTATATCACTCATATCAGGGCTCACAGTGTATTACCTGGCCCATTAACTAAGGGAAATGCACATGCTGATCAATTGGTTGCTTTATTAAAAGAGGCCTCAAAATCTCATCAGCTTTTACATCAGCCGGCCAAAATGTCCAAACAATTCTCAATCTCATGACAGAAAGCAAAACAGATTATCAAGGAATGTCCCACTTGCATGTTACATCTACCTCAAGGGCCTAACACAGGAGTCAACCCTAGAGGTTTGTTAAAGGACCATATCTGGCAAATGGATGTAACACATTATACTCCTTTTGGACGTCTTGGGGATTACATGTCTCTGTTGTAGATACCTTTTCAAAAGTCCTATGGACCATATAATTCCCAAGGACAGGCCATTATTGAACGACAACATCAACGACTGAAATCTCAACTAGAAAAACAAAAAAGGGGGATGATGGAGAAATCACCTTCGGGTAGGCTGCACCTAGCTTTAATTACCCTAAATTTTTTCACTTGTGATGCTAATGGAAAGACACCTATGGAGCTACATTGGTGTCAGAATAAATCAAAAGAAAATGGTCTAGTTAAATGGAAGGATCCCGAATCTGGTTTATGGAAGGGACCTGGCCCACTATTTAACCTTTGGCAGAGGGTACGCTTGTATATTCCCAGAGAATTTTTCCAAACCTGTATGGATTCCTGTTAGAAATATTAAACTGCATCAGGAATCCAAGAGAGGATCTAGCCTGACTGAGGACCTTGCGCCTGGAGCCATAACCTGTAGCTGTAAACAATCAACTACCTCAGCCACAGAGAGCAGCGACTCCAAGCAGTCCTCTGAAGATGAAGAGCAGGAGAAGGACAAGCCAGACAACAAATAGCCCAGAGACCACCTGGGGCACGGTAAAGTGAAGTATGGTAACAATTATTTCAAGAAAAAACTATAAGTTTCATACTGGTCTTAAAAGACACATTTTTCCTTTACCTGGGAAGGACAGCACAGCTATCCCAAGGTCAGAGGGCTCCAGTTAACTTGTCAACTCAGTGTTCTGGAGACCCAAAACTGTAATTTAGATAACATGCCTAAGTTTAACCTAGGTTACCAAGGACTCATATTTGTGTAGATTTATTTCATTTCCCTATTCTGTTTCATAATCTATATGCCTAGTCCTCCAACAGTGACACATGGTCTTGATTTCTGTGGCTATGTATGCAGCCAGGGAAAATGACTCCTCCCGCTGTATTCCTATAGTTCAAAATAGTTTTTAGATAATATAGGGACTTTCTCTTTCCATATAAATTTTAGAGTAAAATTCTTTATATTTGGGGAAAATAAACCTTGTTGAGCTATTGATAAGAATTAGGTGGAACCTATATATAAATGTAGGGAGTATTGATATCTCTACTATATTAAATTATCCAAACTATGAGTATGGTATGTCTTTACAAGCAATTAGGTCTTCTTTGATTTATTTCATCACACAGATTCCTTACATGTTTTCTTATATTTTAACTTAAATATTTAATTTTCTTTGGAGTTATTGTAAGTGGCACTTAAAAAAAATCCTTTTCCCATTTCTGGCTGGTGTGGCTCAGTAGTTGAGCATCGACCTATGAATCCAGAGGTCACAGTTCGATTCCCAGTCAGGCCACACGCCCAGGTTGCGAGCTCAATCCCCAGTTGGGGTTTGTAGGAGGCAGCCGGTCAATGATTCTCTCTCATCATTGATGCTTCTATCTCTATCTCCCTCTCTTTTCCTCTATGAAATCAATTAAAATATATTTTAAAAAAGAAAATTACCTACAATACAAGGTGAAAAAACAAAAATCAATAGCATGTTTATATATTAACAAGTGGAAATAGGATTTTAAAATATATATATTATTATTGATTTAAGAGAGGATGGGAGAGGGTGAGAGAGATAGAAACATCAATGATGAGAGACTATCATTGATAGGCTGCTTCCTGCATGCCCCACACTGGGGATGACCACCTGGTTCATAGGTAGATACTCAACCACTGAACCATGCCGGCTGGGCTGTAGGTAATTTTCTTGTTGTCCTTCTGTTATTGATTTCCAGCTTGATTTCACTGTGGTCAGAGAACATTCCCAAGTGCTTGGCCAGAGAAAGCAGCTTGTCTTGTGACTGTTGTGCATTCCTGTTGGGCAGTTTCAGGTTTCTGGGTTCTCTGGCTCCGTGCTGCTTGGACCAGTTCCACACAGGTTTAGACCGGCTTTGTGCAGGTGCAACTGGCAGCTGTATTGCAGTTTGACCTGTACCTCTTACCTACTGCCTTGGGCTTCAACTCCTCTGCTGTTCCCTGGGACACCTGTAAGAAACTGTTTGACACTCCGACTTGTGCAAGCAGAATGGCAGGAGAGTTCCTACCCTTTGGGTCATCTTAATCAGTGGATGATTAGACAAAATTCTGCTCACTTTTTTCTTTCAAGGCCACTGGGTCTTTCATAATAATGGTCTTCATTAGTTCCAAGACAATATTAAGCAGCCATATCCTTAGTGGAGGCAAGCCAACCATCTCTTCCTGTATGAGCTTATCCTCCTGTCCTTACTTTCTCCCTCCTTTTTTTCTGTAACCCCAAATAAACTACCTTTACCTCAGATCCTACTAATGTGGGATTTGGGTTAACAGGTCTGACACACAAGTCTGGGCTTGCACATTACTGACATGTAAAAAAGATCTGGTAAAGTAAAAAATATCACTAAAATATCTTTCAAATTCTATCTAAAATTATTTACTTTATACTTTTAAGTTGCTAAATGCCATCCAATAGAGATGAGTTTAGATCAAGAGCTATCTTTTAAAATACAATACTCTTGCCCGGCCTGTGTTACTCAGTGGTTGAGCATTGACCCATGAACCAGGAGGTCAGGGTTCAATTCCCAGTTAGGGCACATGTCTGGGTTGTGGACTCGATCCCCATTGTGGGTAATGTAGGAGGCAGCTGATCAATGATTCTCTCATCATCAAGGTTTCTATCCCTCTCCCTCTCCCTCTCCCTTCCTTTCTCTGAAATCAATAAAAACATATTTTAAAAAAATACAATACCTCTGGAGATGACATATAATTCATTATTATAGTTAATATGAAAGACAGAAATAAATTTAGGAAGAAACCAAGCATTACTAAAAAGTCTAAAGACTGATATACAATCAACATTATTTACTTGGAAGATCATTAACAAGATAGGTACCTCATTATCTTTATTTTTCTCCACCCTATCATTTTTAGTAAAGATAATAAAGAGTTTTTATTAGCAGATGTGCAAAAAAAAATCATATGACTTCCTCCTCCAATTTCATTAACTTCTTGTCATAATTTTAATCTCCAGGTTAAACACCAGGACTTCCCATTTTCCTGGGCTTGTGTAGTGATTGGCTGTAATTTTGCTTCTTTTGCAGTAGTATCCAGTCTCTCAGATGCATATCCCCCTCTGTGGAAAGATTGTCCTGATCAGCTTAGTGATTATAAGATAGAAAATGGAAAGTACATCATTAATTTCTGGCATTACCTTGAAAGACAAGGAGCATATAAAATCCTATTGAATGAAACAGCCAAGTATTTTGAAAAATTTGCACCAGAAAATGAACAAAATATTTTGTGGGGATTACCTATACATCATGGATGGCAATATCATACAGGTAAGAATGACTCTCTTTTTCATTACAATGACCCTTTGACTTAACTGAAAATTAAATAAGAAGCATTACCTTGTATATGTAACACAACTTTTGTGAAAATTGATTATTTGTCTTTTTCCTCTTCCCACTCCTTTTCCAACTATTTCCCACACTCCTCCCCATCTATCTTCCTCCTCATTCTTTCCTTAACTAATTTTATCAAGCATAAAATTATGGAATTCCCCAGTTTGCATGATGTTTCTACTCAGCAACACCCACAAAACTGTGTGCAATAATGAAAAACTTATCTTAGCACTGTCCAGTAGGGGAAAGGAGACCTACTGTGCTCATGTGTTATTATATATGGCTAATGGGCACTTTAGATGGATAATGCTTCCAAGGACCTGAATTCTTAATTTTATTTAAATTAATTTAAATAGTTACAAATGGATACTGGAGTCTTCATTCACTGAGACACAGCATATTAGACCTAGTCATTCCATATCAACAACTATTAATTGAGATGCTACTAGGTGCCAAGCCTAGTTCTAAGTCCTGGGGAGTACACCCATGAGCAAAACAGTTAAGGCAATATACTGTACATTCAATACACAAGGGTACATAAAATTAATTTCCATTACCTACAGTTCTAAATGTGATTAAGTAATCATGTAGACTGGAGTGACAAAGTATAAAAATCCTTTGCAGGAAAACCTTTCTATCATATGTTCTCTTCCTAAAAAGTATATCTCCATTCAGGAATGAAAGTGAAGATTTGTATTGGAACAAAAATATCACAAATCCCAAACTCTCTTATTCTGGCTAACAATGGCATTCAAGAAATAAGGGACCCTCACCATCAGCTTCCAGAAAATTGTACTGAAAGAAAAGAATCAATGAGAGAATGGGTAATTTTGTGGAAAAGATAGGAGATGAGACTTTGCAAGGTCTGATCTGTGATAGCATCCTGAGCTGGCATTACAAGCAAGTTCATCAGGGGGATCTCCTGACACCCAATGTAAGTCCTATTCCTAGGCAGTCCTTAGCGTGGAGAAAAAAAATATCTGAACTCCTGGGACATGGTTGAGGAGGATCCCAAACCTCTACTAATAAAAGGGTAATATGCTAATTAGACCAGATAGACCGATGTCTTCCAGACAAAGCCACGGTGGCAGGGGCCGAGGCAGAGGCGGTTAGGGGCAATCAGGCAGGCAGGGGAGCAGTTAGGGAGCAATCAGGCCAGCAGGGGAGAGCAGTTAGGGGTGATCAGGCCAGCAGGGGAGAGCAGTTAGGGGCAATTGGGCTGGCAGGGGAGAGCAATTAGGGGCGATTGGGCTGGCAGGCAGAGGTGTTTAGGGGTGACTAGAAAGGCAGGCAGAGGCAGTTAGGGGCAATCAGGCAGGCAGGCAGAGATGGTTAAGGGTGATCAGGCAGGCAGGGGAGCAGTTAAAGGCATCAGGCAGGCAGGCAGGTAAGTGGTTAGGAGCCAGTGGTCCCGGATTGCAAGAGGGATGTCCGACTGCCGGTTTAGGCCCAATCCTGTGGACCTAAACTGGCAGTCGGACATCCTCTGAGGGGCCCCAGGTTGGAGAGGGTGCATGTCGGGCTGAGGGACCCCCACCATGCATGAATTTTGTGTACCGGGCCTCTAGTCTTATATAATAAAAGGCTAATATGCAAATTGTCCCCTTGTGTGGTCATTCCACCAGGAAACAGGGAGTTCGACCTCTCGCTATGACATGTGCCGGCCTCCAGGGGGCGGCATAAAACATGGCAGGCAGCCGCAACACTGCTTATAATAGCATTCATCAGATAAACCATGCCCTCTTATCTACTCACCAGTACTTCTACAACAGACTGAGCTTTAGGTAGTAGGGGGGAAAATATCTCTTTGCAATTTGATGGTCCTAGGCCCTAGGTGGACCTAGGGCCTTGATCATAGTAACATTCAATAAGGATCAGCTGGCTTATTGGAAAACTTAATAAATGGGAAGCATTTACAATGTGCTGTGATAGAGGTGAAGTTGGTCAATTCCTCATGCAGTGGCTCCTCAAATAAAAGGTCTTCCCAGGGTTTGGAGTTGTAGACACAGAAAGTTAATTTTGCTGTTGTGCTCGGCTAAGGCAAAACTTGGCAAGTCTTAACCAAGTCCAAAAGGAACTCAAACAAGGAATAGGATATTTACAATAGAGAGGCCAACATGGCAGTATACTCATGCCCTCTGGACGTGTGTGGCATTTTTTCTCTGCAGAGGAATTTACTGAAGAAGTCAAATTTCTTAACATAGAATCTGGCCAAAAGGAATCAAGTGTTTGGGCTTAGGGACTTAGGTATTTTGATGCATCATTGGTTCCTTACAGATAGATTAAAGAAAGAACTGTCACATTTCTCTCGTCTATTAAGAACAGGAGACACATTTCTTTTCTTTTACAAAAAAAGAAATAGTTTATGCATAGTTTCATCTTCTGTTAACACAATCCTTTAAACAATTACAAACTTTATTTTTATTTTTGGTTTATCCTTGATACGTCTATATTGTACACTTGTGAGGTGCTGGGACTTGCCATGTTTCAAGATGACCTCCGCAAATAAAGACCTAATGTGCATGGGTTGTTTGTATCACTGATCCTATGTAAGCACAGTTATTTGCTACATCATTAAAATTATTCAATCATTATCAGTGTGTGAGGCACTCTACTAAGTGCTTTCATTTCCTCAAAATTCAAAAAATAGACCTAACATTATCAGCACAATCTCCTCAAGAAAACTTGGGTAAGCCTAATCCTGTGAACATTTGGTTGAAGAAGCCTCCATAGGCTACAGAAAGAAGGCTGTTGTATCATTTGTTTTTTGCGTGCTGATATTGTCTGTGAAGCAGCAGTTTATGTAGTGTGACCATCCCAGTAAATTTGATATTAGACATATTTTTGCTGTTCATTGCCAGTATGCTTTTGAAAGTTTACTAGTTGTCACTGGTCAGGTAACATTTTAGAAGCAGTGAGACTTAGCATCATGCATGTTTAATGTTGGAAAAAAAATAGGCTGTCCTTGATCCCATTCCATAAACAAGGGCGCTAAAGGTCATTGCCTTAACCAGGTCACTGAGAGCAGAGGGAGAGGTTGTGGGGAGTACCAAGTCCCCTTCTTTGTAAAATTAACTTTATAGCCCTAGCACATTTGGCTCAGTGGAAAAAGTGTTGGCCTGTGGACGGAAGGGTCCCGGGTTCAATTTCTGTTAAGGGTACATGCCCAGGTTCAATCCCCAATAAGGGGTGTGCAGGAGGCAGTCAATCAATGATTCTCTCTCATCATTAATGTTTCTCTCTCTCCCTCTCCCTTCCTCTTGACATCAATAAAAATATGTTTTTAAAAATTAACTACATTAAGCCATGTTATTATTTGTTTTTATCCTTATTCATCTAATCTAATAAGAGCCATACAAAATGACTGCACCTCCACTACACCCCAAGACACGCGCACCAGCCAATCAGAGCAACTATATGCAAATTAACCCAACTAAGATGGCGGCCAGAAGCCACGGAGCTGGAGCAAGCAGAGGCTTGGTTGCCCCGGTGATGGAGGAAGCCAAGCTTCCCGCCTGCCCTGGCTGGCTGTGGCCTCTGCTCAAGGCAACAAAGTTTCAATTATAGAAGATAAATAAATCCCAGATACCTGCTCCAGCCGGCTTCCTCTGGGAGCTTGGGTGGCTGGTGGCCGTGGCCAGCCTGCAAACAACCATCAGTCCCTCACCTGAGATGGCCACACACTCATGGGGTGACGGTCCCCACTGTGGGGCTTGGCCAGTCTGAAAACAGACATCAGCCACTCACCCAGGGTGGCCACACCCTCATGGGGTGAGAGTCCCCACTGGGGGCTTGGCCAGCCTGAAAACAGCCATCAGCCTCTCACCAAGACTCACCAGGCACCCCAATGGGGACCCCCACCCTGAAGGAGCTGTGGCCAGCCTGAAAACAGCCATCAGCCCCTCACCCAGGCTGGCCAGGCACCCCAGCAGGACCCCCACCCTGATCTGGAACACCCTTCAGGGAAAACCAGCTGGCCCCTACCTGTGCACCAGGCCTCTATTCTATATAATAAAAGGGTAATATGCAAATTGGCCCTAACAGCAGAATGACTGGGAATGACTGGTCACTATGACACACACTGACCACCAGGGGGCAGACGCTCAATGCGGGAGCTGACCCCTGGTGGTCAGTGCGCTCCCACAGGGGGAGTTCTGCTCAGCCACAAGCCAGGCTGATGGCTGCCAGTACAGCGGTGGTGGTGGGAGCCTCTCCTGCCTCCTCAGCAGTGCTAAGAATGTCCGATTACAGTTTAGGTCTGCTCCCTGCTGGCAAGGGGACATCCCCCGAGGGCTGCCGGGCTGCCAGAGGGATGTCTGACTGCCAGCTTAGGCCCAATCCCACAGGGAGCAGGCCAAAGCCAGCAGGTGGTCATTCCCCAAGGGGTCCCAGACTGTGAGAGCGTACAGGCCGGGCTGAGGGACCCCCCCTGAATGCACAAATTTTTGTGCACCAGGCCTCTAGTTCATTATATAAATAAAAGAAAATGTTAGCAGAAAATATGTATTTAGATTTAATTCAGTTAGAAATACAGGTATATGATTAATTTTTCTAAAATAAAAACAGAAGACAATGAATCTCACAAGATTAAAGTCACTAAAGGTTACTTCATTTTTAAAATTAACATGAATTAAACTTTGTGGTCTGGTCATGTCCTAAGTTAGCAACCTAATTTCTGATGATTTTACACATAGGCCCTCATTTTCAGAACATTCTTTTTCTCATATGTTTATCTTAATATCTTTGCACATAGTATTTCATCTCTCTAAGTTTTATGCTACTTGTTTGCATTTTCTATTCTTAGTTAACTTTTTGATTTCAGATAAAACATCCAGTTTGAATTAATTTTCCTGTTTCACCTTCCCCTGCTCCTGAACCAGAATTCTTAACCTTTGTATGTATCTTTATTAGCATGTAAAACATTGTATTTTATTAATTTGTTTGCAAGAATCTCTAAATTTTAAGGCACTTTGGACAATTATTTACTTAATACTCTGGTAAAAACCAAAGTGTTTATTAGTTGGTACACAATTAATATTTAGTATGTAAATGACAGTACATTGTTATGTTTCCTCTCTCGAGCCGCAACCAGCACGGCTAGAGAGCGGATGAGTCCTGAGTAGGGGCAGCTGGGGATTGAGAAAAGGAAAAAATGAGACAGACACCAAGACTGTAAGTAGAGTTGGGACCAGGTGGGACGCTCCCCTCAGATGGAGAGACAGTGACCCAGAGCTAGTGCAGCGCGTTTATTATATACAGTGTGATACCAGGAAGTTTTACTAGAGTTTAAGACAAAGGAAATTATGTGAAATCATGGTTAAAGATCAAGCTGCAATTCTTCATTCTTGTGGCTTCTTTGTGATTATCACTCCTGGCTGAGCCTGGATAATTGCTGAAATCAGATAATGAAACCCACCCCCTGGCACCTGAGCTAAAGGTCAGGTTGAGAACATACTTGCCTCTGGCAAGATATGTTTCCAGGATGTGGCTCTGCCGATGCCACTGGACTCAGCCAACAATCAGCTCATGTGCCTTCCCAGGCACTCTCTACACAATGTAAACTGTGAAGTGCTGTAAATACAATTGCTATAATGCATTCAGAAAAGAAAGGAGGGTGACTCTGATGGCCAATGGTAGATAAGAGATGGCAAGTAGTTGCTCACTAGTGTATATGGAGAGCTATACTGAAGATGAACTAAAGGAAAATTTCTTTCCAGTGACACTTCAAAGTACATAGGAAGCAGGTAGTGCCCACTGATTCAGTCTCCTGAGATATCTAATGAAAAAGTTTATTGAAGTTGATTGACTTTTAGATAATCTACACTAAAGCTTCCCCCACTATTTCAGATTCTCAACACTAGATAGATCTACTGACCCTTCCTTCCTCTTGAAAAGGACTGTCATGCCTGGTCGGTGTGGCTCGGTTGGTTGTGTCATACCATGCACCAAAAGTTGTTGGTGTAAGGGCACATGCCTGGGTTTCAGGCTTGACCCCAGTACGAGGCATGCAGGAGTCAGGTGATCAATGTTTCTCTCCCTTCCTCTTTATCTAAAAATCAATTTAAAAATCATAAAAAAATTAGGACGGAACCGAAGCCGGGCGCGGCAGTGGACGTGGTTCCTCCGCGAGCCGAAGATGGCAGTGAACGTATATTCAACGTCAGTCACCAGTGATAACCTAAGTCGACATGACATGCCGGCCTGGATCAATGAGTCCCTGCAGCTGAATCTGACACAGGTCGAACAGTTGTGCTTAGGGGCTGCCTATTGTCAGTCTATGGACATGCTGTTCCCTTGGCTCCATTGCCTTGAAGAAAGTGAAATTTCAAGCTAAGCTAGAACATGAATACATCCCGAACTTCAAAATTCTATAAGCGGGTTTTAAGAGGATGGGTGTTGACAAAATAATTCCTGTGGACAGATTAGTAAAAGGAAAGTTTCAGGACAATTTTGAATTCGTTCAGTGGTTCAAGAAGTTTTTTGATGCAAACTATGATGGAAAAGACTATGACCCTGTAGCTGCCAGACAAGGTCAAGAAACTGCAGTGGCTCCCTCCCTTGCTGCTCCAGCTATGAACAAATCAAAGAAACCTCTCAGCTCTAGCAGTGCAGCTCCAGAGGCCCATGGCGACACACAGAACTACTGCAGCCCCTCAGGCTGGCCCCGGTGCGAAAGAATCCTGGCGTGGGCAATGGGGACCACGAAGCAGCTGAACTGACGCAGCAGGTCAACGTATTGAAACTTACCCTCGAACACTTGGAGAAAGAAAGAGATTTCTACTTTGGAAAGCTAAGGAACAGTGGATTGATTTGCCAGGAGAACGAGGGGGTAAACAACCCTGTATTGCAGAGGACTGTGGACATTCTCTGTGCCACAGATGAAGGCTTTGTGATACCTGATGGAGGGGGCCCACAGGAGGAACAAGAAGAGTATTAACAGCTTGGGCCAGCAGAGCAACATCCGAATTCTTCACTCCAAATCATGTGCTTAACTGTAAAGTACTCCCTTTTATTATTTTTAGAGGACTCGCTGGTTTCTTTGCATAAGCAAAGAGTACCTCTTCTTAAAGTGCACTTTGCAGACCTTTCACTCTTTTTTCAATAAGTTTGAGTTAGTAGCAGAGCAGTATTAACATCTAGTTGGTTCACTTAGGGAACAAAGAGGCTGACCATGGGCTCACCATATGGATGCTGGTAACACTGATGGCTGGAGAAGGTGTGTTTATGTGATACGCTGAGGTGGATCCCTCAGTAGTGAAATGTAAAGTCTGAATTTAATTTTAAGCCAATGTGAAATCTTGGCAGAGAATGTTTTAATAAATGAATGCCTAAAGAGTATTTGAATTACGTTTGCATATCTCAAAATATAAAATGTAACCTGATGGGAGAGTTTGTGTGTTGACCTTGTGTCTGGGAAGGAAGGGCCAGAACTTGGAACCTTCAGAACTTGCTGTTCACAGGCCTTGCAGAGCTGCTTGAATCTTCATAGGCCTAACCTTGGCCCAGAAGGAACATTTAAAAAGTTGCTCTCTAAAGCCATTTGGTGTCCTGACCAACTGCATCTCTGCAAGAGGCATTGTTGGCTGAATGAATAGAGGGTATGTTTCAGCCCTGAGATATCTGAGTTGAATAACTTGATATTCATTGAGCATTTCTCTGATGATTTTTCCAGTTACCCCTGAAATTTCTGTGTATTGTGTCTTTGGGAAATGAGGTGTGTTCAGTTTTAAATTCTAACAACTACTTTTGGGGACTTGCCCACATCTCTGGGATTTGAATGGGGGTTTGTGTCCCATTTTGCTGTCTTTTAAGTTTACATTTAACATGTTTGTCTGCATCCCTTGCCCACTGGGCACTCCTGTTTGGCTCCTTAAAGTTTGCTGCTTAGAGTGAAAGTTCAGCAGGCAGGTGATCATGCTGCAAGTTCTTTTTGGACTTCTGACAAAGGGAGTGATCAATGAAGGCCATCGCTACTTTGAGATCTGCAAGGCTGGGTGTTTTGGTACCTGCTGTCCACAGCCCTCCACTGTTATCAGAATACTTTGCCAGTATTTTATCTCTTTGGAGATAAAATTCGTTAGCATGTTAGTAAATGTTAATATTCTTTTGCAGAAAATACAGTACCATGTCTGAATTAATTATTAATATTTCGACTATTTCATTCCTTAACACCCCTCATTTGCTTTGCCTACAGCCTATTCGGTTCCTATGTTTGGCAGAATTCTGCAAAATGTGTGTCACCCACTACTGAGCTTGTTCGGCCCCTAATGTAATTGTATTGATTTGTTGATGGTGGTAGTTTGTCCTAAAATGTGTGTAGAAAGCAGGTATTTTATAATAAATTGTTGTGTAGTGCATGCTCTGTGTAAAATTCAAAGAGAAACCTAGATTCAGTGATTAACAATGCCAAGAATGCAAGTAACTAGCCGTTGTTCAAATAACATTGGTGCTATTTCTCTTTTGTGGCCTTTAGACTTTTGTTGCCCTAAAATTCCATTTTATTTGGAACCCATTTTCCACCTGGTCTTTCTTGACAGGGGTTTTTTTTTCTACTTTGAGCAGTTTCTAAATAAAATTCTGTATTTCAAGAGAAAAAAAAATAAAATAAAAAATAAAAATCATAAAAAAATTAATTAAAAAAGGACCGTCGTTGATATCTTAACATCTAGTGCCATTAATTAGTCTAATTACCATGTCTACATTGGCAGATGCCCATTTATTATCATCGCATATCATTAGCTATTTGGGTGCTGGTTGGTCAGAGTATCATCCACTCAGAGATTCCCCATTTTCTAATTGGCAGAAAAATATCATCTGATCCTCCTCAGCTCTATAATTATAGTTGGTCTCTACAAGCTGAGATTTAGGCTTAAGCACACAACCAGTGAGAAGATGTGGTCTTCTTTGATTACCCCCACTTTTCTATTCCTGAGTTTTTTTTCTGTGGAATTGGCCCCAAATCCAGGGTCAGCCACAGATGAAAATGACAGCTACCCCCCTTTTTGGGACCAGATTAATGGGGACATAGCAGAATTTCCAGTACAGAATAACAAAACAATCATTGATCCCTGGAAATATATTGATCGATTAAAAATGTATAAAATCCTTATTGAAAAATCAAACAGATATTTTGCTGGATTTGGAAAAAACAAAACAGACAATGTATTGTGGGCACTCACCTTATTTTATGGACAGCTATATGAAACAGGTATGTACATTTTAATTCTTTCCAAGAAATGTTGCCTTTTTCCTTCTTCACTACTGCAAGTGTCATTATAGTTAATATGTTTAAATGTAATTATTTGAATTTTCCTGAAGTAGTCAATATAACCACTTTTTCTATTCAGACCTTCTTATGACCTGAGCAAATGATTTTTTATTAGTAAAATCATTTGGCATATTTATTCTTCACATTTTATAGACTTTTTTGGTAAAAATTACAGTTTTTAAAATTAATTTATAAGAACTAGATAAGAATACTACTTAGAGGAGAAATCTTCCTCTCTAGTTTCAAAATCTTCAGTTTTTGAGACATCATCATCATCTTAAGGCCTGACAATCTTGTCAAAGAAATGTGGTACTATAAACCCCTTTGTTTCATGAGGTGAGATTATTATCAGAAATATGACAAAGGCTTCTTTCAACTATAAAACCCAGGGTGAAGTTTCATGCAAACTAAGGTACTTTTCCTTAAAAGCCTAATCTTTGCCTCATAAGTTGTTAGTGAAAAAAGTATCTAATATGTGGCTTTCAACATACATTCTACTTTCTACTCATTGTTAAATTCAGGCAGAAGAAAGGAATGAAAACAGGAAGGAACTGGTCTAGTAACTAGACTACTCTCTTCTTGTACCGATACAATAGGATGGGGGCATGGAGTAGAGATGAGATGCTTCAGCTTGGAACTCTGGGTTTCTATCTAGAAAGCTCTTCTCTTTTCTTCCTCTCATGTAGGTGAGTTTCTCTACTTGGCTTTACTGTTTCTAGTCCTAGAATCCATTTCCTTGTTCCCAAGGTTCCTTAGTTGAACAAGTTTCCCATTTCCATGAAATTCTTTTCCAAGTGGTCTTCTTTGGTAGTGATTAGACTTCCAAGAAACTCAGGCTAAAGTATGGAATGAAGCAAGGATTAGAGTGTGGTGCTTTGGTATTGAAAAAGCCTTCCTGCACATCTGAATTATTGCAAGCAGCTCTTGTATTTCGGAGAAAACAAGTGACCAGCAGACTTAAAACACCTGCTGGTCTACTGGTCTCTACAAGCTGACATCTCTGAGAAGCTTTCAGCTCTCAAAGTGAATGAAATGTGAAATGCTATGAATGGGCCATATTATAAAGCGGAATAAGGCTCTTTCTATTTTTATGGAGGGGAGTATTTATGTCTCCCCCCCCTCCCCTTTTCTCAAGACTTTTATTAAAAGTTTAAACTTTCTTCCTAGAGTTACTCTTTTAAATTTACATATCCCATTTACTCTGCAGATCGATTTTCAGAACCTCCCAACAGTTCAGTCTGTGCTTATGACGCTGGAGCTCCTGGCTGTGTATCTATCAACAGTGGCTGGGGAGGTAAGTGTTATATTCACCCCCATGCATCTTTACTGAGTGTGGCTGTAAGCCTTGCTCTCTCTGCTTTTATAAGGGGTAGGATAAATTGTGGTAAATCCTGATTTTTCTTGTAAAGATATACAATTTTCTGTGCAATTTTACGGGCTAATCAATTAAGAAAACAAATTAAAAAGGTAAGTCTTATACAATTTCTAAATTATGTACAAAATATGATTAATTTTAGAAAAATACTAAAGGAGATCATCTTTAAAGGTACTCAGTGTTTCAGACATTCTGTTGTTTATTACACACACCACCAGCCCCTTCTCCAACTAGTTACTATTTATTCCACTACTTTCTAGCATCTTAAGCACCTTACTTTATATAATATAGTTTAATTCAATCCTTACCGTGATATTAATATCCTCATAAAAAATAATCAAATAGAAGCTGAGAGATGTTGAGTAATTTGCTTTTTCTAAAGCTAGTAATAGATTCTTTTTATCTTAAATATATTTTAAAGTGTATTTGAGAGAGAGAGAGAAAGATAGATATGGGAGCAAAACATCATTTGGCCACCTCCTGCAGGCCCCTTACTGGGGATTGAAATGCAACCTGGGCATGTTCCCTGACCAGGAATCAAACCAGTAACCTTTCCGTGTATGAGTCTACACTCAATCAACTGAGCCATATCAGCCAGAGCTAGTAATAGATTCTTAACACTCACCCTTGTATCTTGAAAATAAATTTTCTTTATATCTGTACCAGTTTGTTTTCCTAAAGCCCAATCTGCAAAAAATTTTGATAATTTTTTATTTCCAGTTGAATGGCTTATTTTAAGTCTTAAAGATCAATTTCACTATAGACTACATTTAATATATCTGCTGCTTTTCAATGGTTTATTCAAAAATATAAATTGAGTTGTCACCAAAGTTTGAAAAAAATGAATCTTATAAATGCACATTTCAAAAATAAAGGTGATCCCAGACCAGAGAAAGCTGAAGGAATTCATTACCATCAAACCAGTATTACAAGAAATGCTAAAGAAACTAACTTCTTCAAGAAGTAGAGAATAAAATCAAAGTTATGAATAAGAAAATATCACAAGAAAAAAAAATCCACACTGACAAAGGCAAGCGCAGAATAAAAGCAGTGAACCAGCCAACACTAAAGCTAGAACTAAGGTTAAAAGACAAAAGTGGAAAGATCATGTGCAATTGCAACAATAAATTAAGGGGTACATGGAAACACACACAAAAAATAAATAAAAAATAATAACAAAAACATAAACGTGGAGAGGGGGAGTGATCCTAGTGATTTTAGAATGTGTTTGAACTTAAAGAACCATCAATGTAAAATAGACTGTTATAAGCATAACTTGGCATATATGAAGCACATGGTAGCCTAAACCGAAAAATCTACAATTGATACACAAGAAATAAAGAGAAAGGAATCCAAACACAACATTATAGAAAGTCACCAACATACAAGAGAAGAAAGCAAGAGAATAAGAAAGAAACAGAGAACTACAAAAATGATCAGAAAACAATGAATAAAATGGCAATACCTACATACCTAGCAATAATTATTTTAAATGTAAATGGATTAAATGTTCCAATCAAAATATGAATGGATAAAGAAGTGGTACAGCCCTAACCGGTTTGGCTCAGTGGATAGAGCGTCGGCCTGCGGACTCAAAGGTCCCAGGTTCGATTCTGGTCAAGGGCATGTACCTTGGTTGCGGGCACATCCCCAGTAGGGGGTGTGCAAGAGGCAGCTGACCGATGTTTCTCTCTCATCGATGTTTCTAACTCTCTATCCCTCTCCCTTCCTCTCTGTACAAAATCAATAAAAATATATTTTAAAAAAAGAAGTGGTACATATACGAGTATACAATGGAATATTACTCAGCCATAAAAAAGAATAAAAGCTTACCATTTGTGACAACATGGATGGTCCTAGTGAGTATTATGCTAAGGGAAATATCTCAGAAGTGAAATACAAATAGCATATGATTTCAATTATATGTGAAATCTTAAAAAAAACACACAAAATAAACAAAACAAAAGAAACTCATGGATACAGAGAACAAACTGACGGATGCCACATGGGAGTAGGGTTGGGGGGCTGAGAGAAAAAGGTAAAGGGATTAAAAGGTACACATTGGTAGTTACAAAATTATCATGCGATCGTAAAGTACATCATAGGAAATACAGTCAATAATATTGTAATAACTACATATTATGTGAGGTGGGTGTAAACCCTATCAGGGGATCACTTTGTATGTTAAAAGTCTAACCACTATTCTGTACATCTGAAAATAATATAATATTGGATGTCAAATGTAATTGAAAATTCTAAATATTTTTAAATTACAATTAAAGCAATAAGGGTCATACTTGGTAATGAACAAAATCCTTTGTGGAAAGAGGTCACCTAGTTACCAAGTTTCAAATAATGACAAAACGATAGGACCGAAGAACATTAATTAAAATTCCTATGATGCATATCTCCTCCCGTGTGTTCTTAATTACTTTGGCTGCTCCTTGACAGCTAGATGAACAATCAAAATATTGATGGTTCTTTCTCTGGTTGCCAAGAAGAAACACAGAAAATGCATTTCATGAACAGAAAGCATGGATCCATGCCTGTGAGTACCGAAGCCAGGCTGAGGAGTAGGCCTAGGAAGAATCTAGGACTGAAAGTTGCCAGAATCTTGGTAGACAAGATGAATACAGGAATTGAGAATTCGATAAATAGTCCAAAACAGAATATGCACAAGTACTATAGTGAGTGCTTGGTAAAAATGAGTTGGCATCAAGAACCAGAAGAAAGATAACAAATTGAAAATTAAGGAAATGTATTGGATATTGATTGGAGAGTCAGAAACATGAATCCCTAAATTGAGAGGATAAGTAAGATAGTTCATTCAAAACCTCTTCTTCATTGTATACAAAGAGTCTCCACAAGGAATATATTTGAGCATCATCTACATACATACCCAATCTGAGATAAATGTTTTCTTCATCCAAACCTTATTATGTATTTTCTGTTTGAGGAGCAAATAAATATAGAACATAAATAATTTGAAACCATGTTGACTCAATTAGATCATGCACAAGTACCTGTACCTGGAGTGTTCCCCTGGTATGTGAAACTTTATGACTGTGATTAACCCTAAGCTCTCCTAGTCCTGTGCATTTCCTAGATTCAACAAGTTTAACATCATGGTTTGGGGGATAAACCAGCTAAATTATGTAGACTAAGCCGTAGTAATTAGGCTAACTCCTGTTTTGAATAAACAGTTGATGATTCCAGACACTTTTCTTCTGCTTCATTACAGGCATTAACTTCTATGTGATTATTCCGTATTTTCTTGCTGCAATTGAGTCCGAGTTTCTGAAGGATTTACCATACCAGGTGGAGTTAGTATCTCGAGAAGAATACAGGTCTGACTTCTGTTATTCGATTGCAGAATGCCGTGCATCCTACCCACAAGCTATGGATCTAGCCAACAGGTTTTATCAGGTAAAAGAATGTGATTGTATTTGTATGAGTAGGACAAATGAAGACACTGAGGTGTTCTATGAGATTTGTGGTTTAAAAATAGATTAAACTTTACATTTACAAGCAGATAAAACTGTAAGTATAGTTCTGTCCTTTCTCCTCTGGAATTTTTCCTTTTAGTGTGCTGACATGTGCTAAGTTAATGATTAAATTAGTATAATGTCATTTACAAAAATTTATTTCAGTAAAATTGATAATTACCAAATTATGTTTGTCTGTGCAAATAGATTAGCATACACCTGTTCATAGAAAAGTTTAATAATTTTCAAGTGTTAAAATTTATTTTGAAAATAAACCTATTTCTAGACAACCAGCTAGATGAATATTTCACAGTATTTTATTTTAGGAAATCATGATCTTGGTGATTCAATTTATTTTAATTTTATTTTGAGATAATCTATTTATATAGATCATATTATTTATTCTCTAGTATTTGCTGTCCAGAGAGATCACTTCCATTATCAAAGGTGTTCCTCATTACAACATAGATGAGGACACAGTGATCCTTTACATGTGGGAGGCCCATCAAGCAGGCATTGATATTGGAACATCGAAGTTCTCTGACGTGTAAGTTATTTGCTCTAGGTGATACAACGAAAGTTTCCCTTTCTTTCTGGCATTGTGTAACATAATGTATAAATTTCTTTGTCTCATATTCATTTACCATCTTTTCCAAGTGTCTCAGGAAATCGTTTTTCTAGTTTTATTTGCAGTTCATGGAAGAATCATATAGTCACTCGGTGAAGATATTGAAATAAAGATGGCTGGTTGTTTACACTTCTACCAGGAGGAAGTGTCATATATTTTTTGACAATTCAGTTTATAGTAAAATAATTATTTTTATCTAATCAAGTTTTTTAATGGGTGCAAAATGCAATTCATTTATGTTCTTGGATTCTATATGTTTATATAAGGTAGCTATGCAAATACAGCGGTAAGGGATTCTGAGTCAGATTTCAACTTGCAGCAGCACACCTCACTACCAAAAAACAAAAATCGTTTGAAGTAAGTAGTATCTGTTCATTGCCTGGCAGTCTATGCAGTTCATCCAATCACCTGATACCTATAATACTTTTTAAGTGATTTCTTAAAGGGATGATCTTTTATTTTCCTTTTCTTACAAATAAAAATGTATTGGAGTAAACTATGTGAAATTTACCTGCTTAACATAAATCCCAGCAAATATAGGAAATGTCATTTAGTAGTTGACAATGACTACAATGGGGTCTGCTGCTAATTATCAGTCAGCCTTATCTAGGTATTACTTAAATAAGAGCTTTTACGAGAAGTCCAGGATTTTGGGCCTGGTGCTGTTTTTCTTCTAGGCCTTTTGTCTCCGTGGTCTTCCTTGACTGTCAGCTTCTGTGCTCCTGCCTATAGCACTCTTCATGGCTGCCTGATCCTGTCCAAGGCCTCTGGTCATCTTATAAATGCCAGTTGAAGAGATTTAAATTATCTAAGTTCGGTAATTAAACATGAGATTTTTGTCTCAAAATTGCCTTCAACAAACTTTTTGATGTTTATTCCCATAACAATACATTGATATGGGAACTTCAGAAAACCTTGGAGAGATTATTCTTTTTAATTGGAAATATTGATTTTGTGAATGGGATGTATTTTGATTTAGATAATGATCTTGGCAAAATCTCTTCACCTATTCACAAAATACTGTTTTTCTATTTTCTTTGCCACTGCAGACTCTTTTTCTATTCCTCATCACTCTATGACTATTCCATTCTTTTAGTATTAAAAACTGTCCAGTTATAATAAAGGTTGACACCATGCATTTTTAATGCTAATGGTGTTATGTTCATTACTTCAACATTTTATTTTTTTAAAAAAAAAAAAGCTTTGGTGCTTCTTTGCTGGCTTTGCAGTTCACTAGTTGTGACCTAATTCCCTTTTTATTTTCTTAATATATTTTTATTGCTTTAAGAGAGGAAGGATGAGGGAGAGAGGGATAGAAACGTCAAGCCCCACACTGGGAATCGAGCCTACAACCCGGGCATGTGCCCTAACCGGGAATCGAACCCTGATCTCCTGGTCCATAGATCGATGCTTAACACTGAACCATGTTGGCCAG
This sequence comes from Myotis lucifugus, assembly GCF_000147115.1. Lineage (NCBI taxonomy): Eukaryota > Metazoa > Chordata > Mammalia > Chiroptera > Vespertilionidae > Myotis > Myotis lucifugus. The sequence continues at coordinate 2,087,427 of NW_005871198.1, forward strand.
GCTCATTCCTTTCTAATACTTGATATAGTCACATTTCACTCCTTCAAGTAGCAGTAGCTAAATGTGGAAATAATTTTAAAATCCTAGAATATTAAATGTTAATTTCACCAACAGGAAAAAAATGTTGGAAAATAGATTGGGATTGCATTAATTCATTGAATTTGGGAGAGAAATTTATACCTTTGCAATACTGAGTTTTACCCCATTTATTAGGTTGAACTGTACAAGGTAGTTAATATTCAAAGATGTACAGAAACAGCTGTTTCACGTGATTAAAATTAATGTTTAGATCTTTCTTCAGTATTTTTCAATGGTGATTTATGGTTTCCTGTGTCAACTTCTTTAACATCTTTCATTGAAAACTACATGTTTGATGTTTTTATGTTATCTTTAATGCTATTGATTTTTCAACTTAATTTTTAATATATTTTTGTTGGTATATAAACACAAGGGTTTTTAGTACAACTTTGTATCTAGATATTTTGCTCTATTCACTTATTAATTCTCATAGGTAATAGGATGTTTTTCCTTCATATTATTTGTATAAATAATTTACGGTATAATTATTGAGAGTTGTGTTTATGTCTTCCAAATCATGTAATTTATTAATTTCCTATTTATTTATTTATTTGATGAACAAGCCGAGTGATTCACTGCTAAGAGTGGAAATTTTCTTGTCTTATTGCATTGTTGTACAATGTTGGATAAGAGTGGTGAAATCAGGTGTAGGATTTTCATAGATAACCTTTGTTGATAGGATTTGCCCTTCTATTCTTAACTTTCATTTTCTTAATGAATGAATATTAAATATCAGCCAATTCTTGCATTAATTTAGGAAAATAATTTTCTCTATTTTGTGTTAATGTAAAAAAAATACATTGCTTGATTTTCACATGGCATATTAACCTTCAATCTCTGAAACAGACAAAATTGGCCACCATTTTTAATAGGCATTACTACATTTGATAAACTAACATAATATTCAATTTTTTAATCTCAAGCAAGATTGACCTGCAATTTTCCATTCTTACTATTTCTTTCTAGTTTTGGCTATCAAGTATACAGTGGGATGGAGGGTGAGTTAAAAAGTGCCTTTCTGGAAGATTTAGTGTAAAATTGGTGTGATTTCTTTCCTATCTGTTTGTTAGATTTTACTAATTAAGCCACATTTTTTGCAAGAACAAATTTTTGACTTTCAAAATTTTTATTTTAGGTTAATTTCCACATCACTATTTTAGCTTCTATATTTATTTTTTCTTTTTGCTAACTTATTTTTATTTATTCTTACTTTTATTTACATCAAGATGAAAATGAAGATAACTTATATCCACTAAGGACTATAGACTTATTTCTCAGTGTAGTTTTATCTATATTTCACAAGATTTAATATATCATGTTCTCATTACATCTAATAAATATTGTCTTATAATTTATATGACTTTTTTCTATGACTAACTTCTAATGTGTTAATTTCCAAATATATAAAACTTTCTAGTTACTTTTTGTTATGAATTTGTTTTTAATTTTATTTAAATCTATTGGAATTTGTTGAAACTTGCTTTTGACCCAATATATTTTTTTAAATATTGTTCTATCTTTTTGTATAAATTATCCCTTTAGAAATTTCCCTGAATATTAGAGAGATTGCTCTGGTCTCTATTACTCTTTTTTAATATGAATTTCAACATGTGAAATTTCAATCCATAAGATCTCTTTACTTTGTTTTTAATCTCACAACTTCTCAACATTTCAGAATCAATCATGTATTTTCTTGCACAATTCTCAGAAGCTGCTATTAGGTAATAGCCTACTGATTAGATTGGCTCATTTTACTCAGTCCCTTGTTTCCTTTGTGGAAAACAACTGATGTTAAGAAAAGTGAGTAGCAAAGGAATTAGATAGTGAAAAAATACAATGGGAAATCATGAAGAATAAATTGAAAGTAAGAGAAGTATTGGTTAGTGCATTAAATTTTTTTAAATTATAATTTAAAATTTCTTTGGCTGTTGATGAGATTCTCCAGCCAGGCACAATGTAGAAGATACTATGGAGATTAACTATATTATATTGAAATTGTACAAATTGGTAAGTGAGCTATTCGATAAATTATATAATAATCCTCAAGATAATGAGAGAAACACACATTTGAACTTTAATTTGCATTTAAAAATAAAATGTTCTAAAACTCATGTTGCTAATAATATCTCCCTCTTCCAGGTCATTCTATGCTTCTGAAACTGAAAGAGACTTCAGCATGGACTTTCTAGTTACCATAGAATTTTTGGAGGCAGAATTATATCGCCCGTACTTTGAAAGTTCAGCAGAAATATTAGTGGGTTTCCCACATAGGCTACTCACAGATCAAGATCGTATAGTTCTCACAAGTAACTTCAACATACCGGAAAAAGCCCCTTTGACGTTAGTAAAACCCACTTCGGAAACAAATAAACAAACAGGTATGATTTTGAGCTATAATATGCATGAAAAAAATTAATGAATCAAAGTCATATAAGCAGATGTAAACTTAGAGTTGTCTTTGTGGGTTTTATTTTTCTTTACCACTCAATATTCCCTTTCTTGGAAATGGGAAAATATCAATGAATATAATACATTTCAATCTCAACATTTTAGAATTAGTGTAGATTCAGTAGTTCTACTTCATCTGTTCATAAACAAACTTCAAGGTCCAGGAAGGCTGAGTTGCCAAATATCACTCAGCTTTTCTGTCATTTGAACAACAATTAGGTCTCTCCTCCCAGGAAAACATTCATTCCAATAAACAAGCATTACAAGCAGGGATGGGAAGGGTGTTACTATGGGTCTTAAAATTTTTAGTTGAAGTAAAAGAATACTTAGTAGTTATCCTTGATTTATTCCATAAAATATTGTGTCTATTGCATTGTTTGAGAATTCTTGTGTAGATCTCATCTTAAATAAGATAAATAGCTCTTCATTTGTGCTATTAAACTATCAACACAATGCACTTTCTTATATTCTTTGACAAATGTAATTGTTAGGCAGAGCTACTAATATATTCCAAATCCTATAATTAGGAATTTTAATTTAATTTGTTTTGTTTTTAAATTTCTAAATTGTATTCATACTCTTATTGACTGAAAATATACTTTTTTTTTCTATTTTCACAGGAGGTGCATTTTTTACAATCTGGAACAAGGTTTTGAATTTAAAACCTGAAGGGTCCGGGGAACAATTCCTCGTTAGGGGGCTACTCTTAATACCACTTTCTTAATAGCCTAAATTTATGCTATTATGTTGACCAATTTAGTTACATCTAAAAAGCAATTAAATGTTAGAATTTAGATTTTATGAAAATTTCTCTGGTTCCTACTATCTCTGTTGCATCTTTGTATTTTTGAAGTTAATAATCAATGGTCTCCCCATGCCACTCTCAGAAGTTCAGTACATATCTGGTGGAAGCCAAATTCATCTTATGGAATGCCTGAGTTACATATGAATATACAAACATCTATGTTGATGGCAGGTTTTGATCATTTTTCCAATATTCAATGTAAACTGGTAGATAAGCAAGGTAAATTTCTCTCCAACAGATTATTCTTACACAATACAATGTTAGCCCTAGCCGGTTTGGCTCAGTGGATAGAGCGTCGACCTGCGGATGAAAGGTTTCCGGGTTCGATTCCAGTCAAGGGGTCAGTTGCAGGCTCCTACCGGGCTCAGGCTCTGGTCAGGGCTCATGCAGGAGGCAACCAATCGATGTGCTTTTCTCATATCAGTATTTCTCTCCCTTCCACTCTCTCTAAAAATCAGTGGAAAAATATCCTCGGTTGAGGATTAAAAACAAAATAATAATAAAATCAATAAAGACATTTTAAAAAGATATGTTAGACACTTGGAATAGAGACTTTATAAATTTTAAGTATACGTGACCGAGCTCAAAGTACTTTGTAGTATCAGCAAAATTGTCAGTCCAGATAGAGAAAGAGGTCATTTCTTGGTGTCTGAGCACTTGGAGAAATAATTTTTACCATGTAAGTAGAAAACTTCTCAGCTACTACAGTGTAAAACATTAAAACTTATAATTTTATTTTTAAATATAATTTGGCTAATATTGAAGCTCCTATATGGAATAAGCACATCTTTTAAAATATGAGTTAAAAGTTATCTAAAACTTGTCTGGCCAGCATAGCTCAATGGTTGAGTGTCGACCTATGAATAAGGAGGTCACAGTTAGATTCCTAGGCAGAGCACATGCCTGGATTGCGAGCTTGATGCCCAATGTGGGATGTGCAGGAGGCGGCCGGTCAATGATTGTCTCTCATCATTGATTTTTCTCTCTCTTTCTCACTCCCTTTCCCTTCCTCTCTGAAATCAATAAAAATACATTTTTTAAAAGTTATCTAAAACTTGTCATCTTTAAATCATTGTTGATGGAATTTAAAACATTGTTGATGCCATTTATCAAAATAATTATGTTAGGTTCAGCATCTTCCAAAGGTCCAGGCACCAGTTATCTTTTCCACTTAATGTGTCACTCCATTATTTCCACTGAAGTCCCAGTATTTTTTAGCTACCTCTCAATCAAAATTGTCCCTTATGAAAAGAAACAAAATTTTAAATATTATCAGTATTCCTTAGAAGAAAGCTTTATTAACCAAGATCCACTGTTTAAAATCAGATAATAGGTTGATCAAGGTCTACATACAAGTGACATTTTTCAACATGAAGAAATAAAACTAATAAATGAAGTTAAGAAACAAAATTTATGGAATCACAAAAAACCCAAAATAGCCAAAGCAATCATAAAAATAAGAATAAAACTTGGAGGCATCACACTTCCTGATTTCAAACTATATCACAAAACTATAGTAATCAAGACGGTATGGTATTGACAGATAGAGAGATCAATAACAGAATAGAGAGCCCAGAAGTAAACCCAAGCATATAAAAGCATACCTCATTTCATGTGCTTTTGGACTTACTTTTTAACATTTGCCCTTTGTCATTTTTACTTTTATATCAAGAATGGGGAAGTCATGGTAGGAAAGCACCCATGATGTTCATTCTCTGTACAAGTTAAGCTAGATTAAGATACTTAATCATTTTTGCTAGGTGGAACAAAAAATCAGAGTTGGTATGCAAAATTTCTTCAGGGGAAATTCTTTATAGGCTCATATACATATAAGGGAGGACACAGAGAATATAATTTCAATTACTTCTCTATAGCAGCAGAATTACTCACAGTGGTTGTCATGAGAAGACATTTAATAAGTATGTATCAAGTGATTGAAACTATTCTGAACAATACCCAAGCCATACAATTTCCTGTGACATTGCCTGAAATTATAGCAAGAATTCCTGCCAGTTTTTAAATAAGCACAAATCTATAAATGGCCTTTTTTACAGCCAGTCCTCTATCTTACATGTATCTAGGATAGTTTTATCTTGATCCCTCAAAAATATGAGCAGAATTATTTAACGATTCTTTAACACTTCCTGTGAGATCATATATTATTAACATAATATGATTGTTAATTATATTGTTAGTACCTCCTTGTAATATACTCATTAGGCATATTATTATAATTCTTATTAAGCAACCTCTACAATCTTTTGTGCACAAAAGGTTACTGCCTCTCAGACAGCCATTAGAACCTATATTATCCAAAAAAGTTTGAAGTTTTCTAACCTTCACAATTATTCTTATACAGTGGGGCCTTGACTTACGAGTTTAATTTGTTCCATGACGGAGCTCGTAACTCAAATTACTCGTATGTCAAATCAACAGTGAATGAGTGAGACAGGTGATGCTGGGCTGATGTTGTGGCAGTCACTGATGTTCGCTGCGCCAACTAGCGGTGGGGTATCTGAAGCTGGCTCATAGCTCATAGCTCATAGTTCATAGCTCGCAACTCAAAGCAAAAAAATTGGCCGAGAGAAGGTTCATATCTCGAAAAATTCGTTAGTCCACTCGTAAGTCAAGGCCCCACTGTATTTGTTTACCAATTGAATTATTTTTTTCTCCCTCATTGCCCATTGTTAATGGAACCATCTTAGAATGTTTTAAAAAAAGAAACCCAAAATACACACTGCATATAACATTTTTTTCCAAAGGTAAGTTTATATCTTTCTCTGTTCAATCAGTCTCTATTGTTGTTATATAAATTTGGATATTTTAGACTGTTTTCCCAAAATATCTGTCAATCTTTATATAACATGTTTCATTTAGTAAAGTTCTAAATTCTGTTTTACACCTTATAGAGATGGCAGAGAGATTAGTATAATGTTATCATACCACATATCAGTTAATATGCTATTTTCCTATTTTTTCCACAAAAATACACTTTTTCCATACACTATACTATAGTTGCCAGAGGTATTGTTTGATAAATGCTAGTTTCATCTCTCTTGGGAACCTAACAATACCTAACCACTAAGGAACAGTTTTTGCTAACATAGGGGCTCATGTGTCATGTTAGTCACCACCCATATGCCTCAGGCCAACACAAGCCAATTCAGACTCAGAACAGTGTGACTTTGGTACTCAGGGTATGTCAGTTCCTTTTCAATTCATGATACTCTGGAAATGAGGTAACAGCAGTGATAACCATGTTTCCCAGTGACATTATATAAAGCTTAAGCTGGCTGTAATGTTCTTCCAAATGTAACCTTTGACCCTGGGTCTCCAGCATATGTGGTCACTGTCCTTTAACTATTACAATCATAACGTCAGTCCCTCCAGCATGTGGGAACATGCCATGGTAAGCTGAATGATAAATAGCCTCCACAGTATGTCTATTTCTGTTATGGGTTGAATTGTGCACTCCCCTTCCTTCTCAAATTCTTATGTCCAAATCACCAGTACCTCAGAATGCAACCCTGTTGGGAGATAGGGTTTTTATAGAGGTAATTGAGTTAAAATGAAGTCATTAGGGTGGGGGAAATAGGGTTAGTCTAATCCACTATGACTGGTGTCCTTATTAAAAGAGAAAATTTGGAGACAGACATACACACAGGGAGAACACCACGAGAAAAAGAAAGCAGAGATCATGCGATGTTTCTACATGACAAGGAACACCAAAGATTGCCAGGATATCACCAGGAGAGAGAGAAGAAAGAGAAGAGACATGGGACAGATCCTGCCTCACAGCCTTCAGCAGGAATCAGTTCTGCCAGAACCTTGATCTTGGACTTCCAGCCTCCACAACTGTGAGAAAATACATTTACATTGTTTAAGCCACTCGACTTTTGGTACATTGTTAAGGAAGATCATGAAATGGGGAAATCATCCTGAATTATCAGGGTGGGCCCACTGTAATCACAAGGTCCTCATAAGAGGGATGCAGGCGGATTCTAGCGAGTTGTGGGAATGGTGGTAGATGTGATGACAAGGCACAGGCTGGAGTGATGTGAGGAAAGAATCACAAGCCAAAGAATGAAGGTGGACTCTAGAACCTATAAAAGCCAAGGAAATGAATCCTCCTTACAGAATCTCTTGAAGGAATCAGTCCAATTTGACACCTTGAATTGGCCTGGTGAGACCAATAGTTGGACTTTTGATCTCCAGAACTCTATATAATAAATAAGTGCTGTCTGAGACACTAATTTTGTAGCAATTTACTATGGCAGCAATTGGGAACTAATGTACATGCCCTGGCACAGAGCTGGCTAGAAGCATGATGCTTCATCAGTTTAGTGATCTTCAAAGTCTGTTCACCAATTACTATATCCCAGTGACCAAGTGCTGCCCATTACCAGGGAAGGAATCCTCTTCTGTTTCTATCTGAGTTAACTAGCTAGATCCTGTTGTCATCACATATCATATTCAGTTCCCAAGACCACTAGGTCTCTTTAGTATATTGGGGAGAGTGGTGTTAAAACCACTATGAATATTATTTTTAACTAGAGGCCTGGTGCAAAAAATTTGTGCATTGGCGTGGGGTCCCTCAGCCCAGCCTGCACCCTCTCCAATCTGGGACCCCTCAGAGGATTTCCAACTGCCGGACCAGGCCCACAGGGATCTGGCCTAAACCGGCAGTCGGACATCCCTCTCACAATCCGGGACTGCTGGCTCCTAACCACTCACCTGCCTGCCAGCCTGATCACCCCCTAACTGCTCCCCTGCCGGCCTGATTGACACTTAACTGGTCCCCTGACAGCCCAATCGCCCCCAACTGCCCTCCCTTGCTGGCCATCTTGTGACAATGTGGGGGTGGCCATCTGTGGCATCCATCTTGTGATGACATGGGGGTGGCCATCTTGTGACATGAGGGTGTGAGGGTCAATTTGCATATTATCTCTTTATTATATAGGATTATTATATAGGATCAATATTACATTTGCAAAAGACTTTTCTCTATTACCCTATCCCAGTAGAAGAAAACTTGGGAAAACACCTATCTTTTTGTTCCAAGATTCTCATATATTCTTCTGCTTTTTTTATCCTTGTCTCCTTGTAGTAAGTAGTAAAGACTGCTGCTGGTTTGGTGCTAATTCAATCAAAATAAGCTAAGGATAAGCTTCAAAGGAACCCACATCTCCCAACCCATTGTGCTAAACTTCAAGGCTTTCACACGAAGCTATATGATTAAGTACATTAAGTGATTTTGTGATAACACAATTTTTTTTTAAATGAATTTCTTGGCAATACAAATTAGTCAGGAAATATAAGTCATATTATTTTTCCATAAAATAAAAGCCATTCTATCAAAGAAGTCAAATATCATAAAAATGTCAACACGTTTTCTATTCTGCTATTGCATGTCGTTGCTTCACTAAACTAATGTCACTCTTATAATCAGTTCTTTTATTCCTTAAGTCTTTATAGAAAATTCTGAAGCTGATTTAAGGGATGGCTTGGCTCCATGAATGTGTGATTCCCTGGGTATGCATCTATATATGGCTTTTTCCACTTTAAACAGAGAAATCCTGATCCTATAATCCTGCTTTGTATAATTCTGCTTGTATAAAGTTGAAAACTCAAGTAGTTCTTTTGGAGTGTAGCGTACTTTCTCACATGTCACTTTATACCTCACTATCAGGAGCCTGCTGGGACTTACGTGTAGTTATAGTCGGTCTAAAGGGAAAAAAAGTAGTGAGGGTGGGTTCTGAGTAGAATCAACATTGTTTTGTATAGCAACCGCCTCAGGAGAGACCATTACCATTTCCTCAAGCAATGCAGGGTGGTCTCAGGTGGAGGTGGAAAACCAGTACCACGGTGAGCAGAGATACTACCATGGAGGCTGCTGTCACTGGCCACTTCTGCTGAGGTTTGGATCCTCCAAGTGGACATTAGGTTAGGTAACCAGAAATCTATCTCACAGTCTGAAATACAACTGTGAATTATTTTAAATTATTTTTCAATGGTTACTTTGAAAGTTCTAGTTATTTCTTTATGAAACTAAATAATTACCTACACATGTTCTCAGTGTTGTGCTTTCAGTTTTGACTTTTGTGATGTCTTCATCGTACTGAAAAAATAATTTAATTTTGAACTGCTCTTATCTCCATTTTTATAGGGATTTCTAAGAGGAAGAATTGAAAAGCGTAACAAATGCTTGTGTAGAAAGACTCAGCTTCATCTAAGTGTTAAGATGATCTGAAATATAATATAACCCAAATAAAAATATCATGGGAATTTTTTTTCCAAAATCTAAATTTTTTAGCAGATACTGTATTTTGTCTAGAAAAAAAATAAACAAGAAAGAGTAGTCAGAAAAAAATCTGAAGATTAAAAAAAAAACTATAGGTGTGTTGGAACATATGACAAAGCCTCATTATGTAAAGTAATGTGAATTATGAAACAACAGAACAAGACATAGAATAGAAGATAAAGCCCAGGAAAAAAATTCAAATACGTATGAACATTTAGTGCAATATTTAGTCAATGTCTAAACAGCTTTGGCAATAAGCTTTGACTGTTAATTGCTTTTGTTTGAACCTGGCTAATGATTGGAAGCAGCCTTCTAAGGCACTGCATTCCATTCCAGTGAAGTTCATTGTATTCACTGAGGTCCAAACCACCAATCCTTCCAAAATCCTTTGTGGAGAAGTAAATAAATTCAATGCTGAAAGATTTCCTTCAAGTAAGTAGGGATTTTAGAAATAAGAAAAGCTCTCTCTCTCTCTCTCTCTCTCTCTCTCTCTCTCTCTCTCTCTCTTCCTCTCTCTCTCTCTCTCTCTCTCTCTCTCTCACACACACACACACACACACACACACACACACACACACACACACAAACACACATTTCTAGATGGGCAACATTAAGGAGAGTATACAGGAATGTTGATACATGATAAAATATTTTTAAAGTTCTTGAAAATGCTTACTTATGTAGTCTTACAATCGTTGAATAATAAATTTACCTAGTCATGTGAATAAAATCCCAGTCTGGCAACCTTATGTTGCAAGGGAGTCACCCTCATCTCATTGGTAACATTTCTATCTCCACCCTATTATCATTAGGAAAAGGAATGCAAACTTTTGATTGGCTAGGTATAAACATATACTATGACTCCTGCCTCAATTCCCCAATAAAAGCCTTGCCATAATCTTAATCTCTAATTTTGTTACCATGACTTTCCATCTTTCTTGGGTCTCTGTAATAGTTGGTTGTATATCTGCTCCTTCGGTTGGAACAACCAATAACTCAGATTTACGCCCCCCTCTGTGGAAAGAGATCCCAGGTAAGTTCAGTGACTACAGGGTAAGAATGAAAAGTGGCTGGGTATATCTTAAGAGAATGGGGACCTATAAATCCTAGTGAACCAAACAGCCAGGTATTTTGAAAAATCTTCACACAGAAATGACCAAGGTTTTTATGGGGATTGCCTCTTCAGCATGACTGGCTTAATCATTCAGGTAAGAAATGACTCTCTTTTTCATTTCATGAATTTTCAAAATAATGTAAACTAAAAAGATATTAGATTTCTAAAAATTGGTTATGGCTCTCTCTCTTCACCAACTCCATTTTCTTTTCTCTTCCTCCTCCTATGGCTCCCATTTTTATCCTCATTTTTCTGTACCAAACATTTATGAAATAATCCCTGTGTTCAGGATTTTGTATCTAGCACTGGCCAATAGAACTTTCTTCCTTGATAAATATTATGTGCGGGCACTTTCTGGTAGCGTAACACTGGCCACATATAACTATTGAGCACATAAAATGGGGATAGTGTGACTAAGGAATTGAGTTTTAAATTTTATTTAATTTGAATTAATTTACATGGTCCAAGTGACTAGTGACTACTCTCTGGAGAGCAATGTGCAAGACAGTGGGCATTCACTAAGGCAAAACGCATGGTTCCAACCTCTAGAGACTGAAACCTGTTGTGTGATTTGTGATGTGTGTGTGTTTGATGTGTGATGTATGTGTGAGTGACACCAAAGAACAGAGAGAAAGGAAAGAAAGGCCCAGCCAGAGCAGAGATACAGTGTACTCAGGGGGCAAATTAGTTGCACTATTGGGTAAGAAGGCCAAGTATTTGTGTTTGGAACAATAAGAAATATAGAAATACTTTATTTTGTGAAGAGATACAACAAAAAAAAAAGTTTGTTTAGGATTACCAAGAACGAGTGTTAGACTAACTAAAGGAAGTAAATGGAATGGGTATGACCAGGTTGGACACTTTAGAACTAATCCAGGTGTTAGGTATAAACATTGATTAAAGAGTGGTGAAGAGAGGCAAAGCAAAAATTCTTTAAAGGGAAAAAAAAGACAAAATTCTGGAGCTGGCTATAAAGGAGGGAAGAAGAGTTAAAGATATCTAAAGGAGTGGTGAAACCGAAAAATACCTTCTTTTTCCAACAGAAAGAGGAAAGCTCACCAAGACTTATGTTGTAGGTGATGAATTAAGTCTCAGGCAGGTTCAGTTATGGTGACTTGAGATCACAGATGGAGAAGCTCTGTAGGGATTTGACAAAAACAGAACTGGAGCTCTGTGAGGCTGCAGGTGTTAGGTACTAACAGCATCTGGGTGTTGGCGACACAAGGCCATCCTTAGGGCCAAATCAATGAGTCATTTTAAAAGGAGAGAGAGTCTTGCCTGTCTGGTGTTTCTCAATGGTTAGCACTGATCTGTAATCCAGGAGGTCACAGGTCAGGTGGGGCACATGCTCCAGTTGCAGCTCCATCCCCAGTGGGGGGCTCTCTCTCCCTCTCCCTTCCTCTCTGAAGTCAATAAAAATATATTTGAAAATAATAAAATAAAAAGAATAATGAATTTGAGAAATTTACATCTATTAACAAAACCACCCAGATCTTTACTCTCGCCCATTTGAGGGTAAGCAGGTCAAAAAGAGCAAGTGGGGGACTAAAACAAGAAGGTAAGAAAGAAACAAAATAGGTTCATATTATCTTTACCTCCCTCTCTTCCTGTAAATTTACTGACACAAGGAGCTAAAAATGGCCATCTTATAGTCTCAACTTCCAACGTAAAGGAACTATTATTGTTTCCCCTAGAAAAAATATTCTTCCTTTGAAATTAAGATCATGAGATGAGAACCACCCAAAGTCTCAGGCACAAGAAGCAAAAGTTTATTAGTGAATCATTAGGAATAATAGTGATGACTGACACTGTGATTTTCACTCCTTGATTTTGGAAACCGTAAGTCAGGTCTATAGAAGAAATAGCACCATGGATTAGTCTTTGATAACTAGCATATGCCAAATCTGGAAGCCATTGCCCCAGCCACACAAGTATGGTAACTGATTCCGCAAAGATCATTCCAGCTACTTCAGAATGATGGGACATGGTCAGACCAGTGAATTCCACAACATGAGCCTATTTCTGCTCTGTACTTTGTTTTTCTTTTTTTAAATATATTTTTAGTAATTTCAGAGATGAAGACAGAGAGAGAGAGAAGGGGAAAGAGAGAGAGAGAGAGAGAGAGAGAGAGAGAGAGAGATATCAATGATGAGAGCGGCTGCCATACGAGGAACCGAGCCCACAACTGTGACTGGGAATCGAACTGTGACCTCTGGGTTCATAGGTCGATGCTCAACGACTTATCCATGCTGGCCAGACTCAACTGTGTTCTTTCAGGAAGTGCCAGTATATCATGCAGAAGCATCTCTAAATCAAACTCAATTATTTTTTCTCAGACAACTGGTCATATGGAATTGCCCATGAAGCCAGAAATAAGGCCTGGGATAGAAAAAGCTGAAGGCATATGGGTCATGGGAATCTGAGCCATTTTGTCAGGCAGCTTCCTTGTGTTTACAGGGCCTGTTCAAAATCATCCTTTTATATTCTACTTCAATTTAGTGATGGGCTTGGTGGTCAGATTACGCCCTTTCATGCTGGGCAACTCAGGTTGCATGGTAACTTGTTAGATCATGGTCAGGCATATAAGAACCAGTAACAAGGGAGAAATTGTTCCTCAAAAGGAAAGCCATTATTTGAAGAGGATTCTAGAGCTTGAATATAAAATCCTAATAGTCTGGCCTGCAATTCAAACATAGGGGCCCCCCGAAGGCTCCAGATAGCATCCTTGTCTTACATGAATACTTCAAGCACCATTGCTCTGTTGGGTCATATGGTTCAAGTGACAGAGCAGATTTCATGGCAGCCAGACTAGTGGCAGAGAGTTCTGTTGTGCTGGGTCTCACTAAAATGAGCAGCTTTGGAGGAACCAAGATGGCAGCATAGGTAACACCTGAACTTGCTGCCTCGCACAATCACATCAAAACTACAACTAAAAGACAAAATGGATATCACCCAGAACCACAGGAAGGCTGGCTGAGTGGAAGTTTGACAACTAGAGGGAAAGAGAAAAGCGCACTGAGACAGGTAGGAGGTGCAGAGGTGCGGAAGAGTGGAGGTACGGAGGCGTGCAAAACGGGCTGGCAACTTGGTACACTGTGGTCTTTTACAATCGGGAAGGAGATACAAGCTCCCAACTGCTCTGAACTCCAGTTCCGGGTGAGATTCTGGGGACCCAGACTGATACGGGGAGAAACTGGACTGTCTGGCATCGGGCCAGAAAATGAGGGCAGTTTTCTCTCAGAGGTGCTCGCAGCTATCATTGTTCCTGCACGGGCCTCGGGACACAGAGACCCAGGGACCTATCTGGGCAGGGCTGATGGGCAACCATTGCTGTTTGCACTGCCCCATGATTCCCTAAGACCCCGCCCCACCCAATTTACAATCCCACCCAAGCTATGCACAGAGGCTTTTGCATATGAATGGACTGGCCTTTTGCAATCTAAAACCTAACAAACTGCAGCTGGGTCAAAGAGCCCCAGAGCTTCAAAAAGAAGGCCTAAGGCTCATCAGCAGCCTGCATTGCTTCACAGCTGCGCCTCATCTGGGCACCTCCAAACCCCAAACAAAGAGAAGGAATCTGCAGATCTCTCTATAGCACCTGCTGGGTGGCCTCAGGCAGTGGCTGACTTTGCACCTCCTTGGAGATCCAAGAGCCAGTGTACCCAGTGGTCAGAGTGAGACCACACCAGGTTACAACTCTTCAGATCCATAAGAGACACACTCAGGGGGCAGACTCAGTGAGCACCAAAGCCCCACTGAAGGAAGTCCTGCCCCATAAGGGTGTTTCCAGCACAGCAGTTCTCCCATTGTAGACACAGCTGGTCCTCACAGCCAATTGGGCTGGAGGTCAATTCCTCCCAGTGATACCAAGAGCAATCAAGGCATAAGTACAACAAGACTGTGCACACAGCCCACAAAGGGGTGCACCAAGAGTGTTCACCTCAGGTAATTAGGGAGGCTGAGCCACTGGGCCCTATTGTTGAGGGATGTTTAATGAACCGAAGATGCAGAGATAAGACAAGCACACAGGCGATTGATGCTGGACAGAGGGCATGTAGCAACTCTGTACCCTCAACCATTGCTTTTATTGGGGTTTGGCACGAGATTAGTGCATCAGCAGTTAATCAACAAAATTTTGTTTTGTTCTATATTACAATAGCGCATTGAAGACAACTTGCAGCTGTGCATTCCCTTTCTGCTCTACCCACGACTTTTTAATCTTATTCTTTCTCAGGGAGGTAAATGTTCCGGGAACTCAAGATTGTGTACAATCTTGACCCAGCGTGACTCCCTTGCAAGTCATGTGGTGAACATTCACTTCTTCTTGGCAGGACTTCAGATCCTTGTTTACAAATATCCAGCTACACCCTATAGGACACCTAGCACAGAAAGCCACTCTATCAACACAGGGAAGCAGCCAAAATGTGGAGACAAAGAAACAGGTCACAAATGACAGAAATGGAGGAAAGCAAACTACTGGATATAGAGTTCAAAACCACGGTGATAAGGTTACTCAAGAATCTTCTAGAAACCTGCGAGAAATTTAGTGAGACCCTCAAGGATATGAAAAAGGACCAAGTAGAAATTAAACATACACTGACTGAAATAAAGAATAATATACAGAGATCCAACAGCAGACTAGAGGATTCCAAGAATCAAGTCAAAGATTTGAAATATGAAGAAGCAAAAAAACCTAATCAGAAAAGCAAAAATAAAAAAGAATCCAAAAATATGAAGATAGTGTAAGGAGCCTCTAGGGAAACTTCAAGCGTACCAACATCCGAATTATGGGGGTGTCAGAAGAAGAGAGAGAGCAAGATATTGAAAACCTATTTGAAGAAATAATGACAGAAAACTTCCCCTACCTGGTGAAAGAAATAGACTTACAAGTCCAGGAAGCGCAGAGAACTCCAAACAAAAGGAATCCAAAGAGGACCACACCAAGACACATCATAATTAAAATGCCAAGGGCAAAGACAAAGAGAGAATCTTAAAAGCAGCAAAAGAAACTCAGTTACCTATAAGGGAGTACCCATATGTCTGTCAGCTGATTTCTCAACAGAAACTTTGCAGGCCAGAAGGGAGTGGCAAGAAATATTCAAAGAGATGAATAGCAAGAACCTACAACCAAGATTACTTTACCCAGCAAAGCTATCATTTAGAATTGAAGGTCAGATAAAGAGCTTCACAGATAAGAAAAAGCTAAAGGAGTTCATCACCACCAAACCAGCATTACATGAAATGCTGAAGGGTATTCTTTAAGAAGAGAAAGAAGAAGAAAAAGGTAAAGATAAAAATTATGAACAACAAAGTGACAACAAATACATATATATCAACAAGTGAATCTAAAAATCAAGTGAATAAAAAATCTGATGAGCAGAATAAACTGGTGAATATAATAGAATCAGGGACATAGAAAGGGAGTGGGCTGACAATTCTCGGGGGAAGGGGATGTGGGGGGTGCGGGAAGAGACTGGACAAAAATCGAACACCTATGGATGAGGACAATGGTGAGGAGGTAAGGGCATGGGGTGGGTGGGAACCGGGTGGAGGGGAGCTATTGGGGGGGAAAGAGGAACAACTGTAATAATCTGAACAATAAAGACTTATTTAAAAAAATTAAAAAATGAAATGAGCAGCTTTTCAGGCCACTACATATGGGTCTGCTCAAATGAGGCACACATGGCCTTCAGACTTCAGAGGCCACCAAAGCTATGGGCTTATTTATCAGCAGTAGTTGCAAAACCCAAGATGAAATGCAGATACATAGAAGACTAGAGGTAGAGGTGTAATTTTAGAAAACAGTCTGGATACTGTGAGGTCAAAGATGGCTGTATATATACAGTACTCTATTGTGTACTTGTTTCTCATAAAAGTACAGGGTAGCAATTCTGAAACTATTATATTGCATGTATCCCAGGTTGAACAAAAAAATAATATCTGTAGATAATAAGATCCTGGATTATCACCACCAGCGAAAAAGATACAAATATACTAGTAAGAGTGGGGTCAGGGCAAGTGTAGCATGAGCCATTGGTACTGGCTTAGAGTCAGATATGTTTAACACCTATACAGACTGATATATACAGAAATAAATATAGACATGTGTGTATATATGGGTTAGCATACAGACATGTGCAAAATAAAAGGCACATCAAAAAATGGTAAAAATAATGGAAATCATAAATCAAGAACATCACTTTTATGTGAGTGTGAAAGAGAGAGAATCTTAATAATCAACTGAAAAACAAAAAAGGACCAAATTTTGGAAAGAGGCAAAGGACGTGAAAAAAGTTTGGCAAAAAGATATCCAAGCCCTAACCAGTTTGGCTCAGTGGATAGAGCATCGACCTGCGGACTGAAGGGTCCCAGGTTTGATTCCAGTCAAGGGCATGTATCTTGGTTGCGGGCACATCCCCAGTAGGGGGTGTGCAGGAGGCAGCTGATTGATGTTTCTCTCTCATTGATGTTTCGAACTCTCTGTCCCTCTCCCTCCCTCTCTGTAAAAAATCAATAAAACATAAAAAAAGATATCCAAATGTCACTTAAACATGAAAAAAGGCTCTACTTTCTTTATTAGGAAGTAAATTAATATCAGGTTTTGTCTCATCCCTTGCTAAGCAGAATGCCCTTGGTTATGATTGACTTAGACCAGCCCTCTTCATATACTTGTCCTCCCTTAAAACATCTCCCAGTACACAAGCTAGCTATCCTATCTAATAAAAGACAAAAGGGGTAATTGACCGTACCTTCGCTATGCTTCCCATTGGCTAATCAGGGCGATATGCAAATTAACCACCAACAAAGATGGCGGCTAATTTGCATATGTAGGTGCCAAGCGAAAGAGCGAAGCTGGCTGGCCCCAGGCAGGAGCAGTGAGCGAAGGCCGGTGTGGCGAGCGAAGAGTGAAGAGTGAAGCCCGCCATGCCGGCCCCTCCCGGCAAAGAAGGAAGGCCTGGGTTCCGGGCACCAGAGGAAAACTGGTGCCAGCAGCCAGGGGAAGGGGCCCCTGAGGGGGCCCAGACTGCGAGAGGGCACAGGCCGGGCTGAGGGACCAACCGAGTGCACAAATTTTTGTGCACTGGGCCTCTATTGAAACAATAACAGGGACTTACTCTATAAAAATGCTTTTATCAGGCAGGATGGATCACATCTGTTTAGATCGCTTATTGCAAATAAACATAGAATTTATGGATTTATGATGTTGAGCTGATGATGAAAATTAATTTCATAGGCTTTTTTAAAACCTGTCTTAGTAATAGAACATAAAACTGGGAATCCTAAGAGTGGAATCATTGCCTTTGAGGACAGTATATTTGCATATGCTGTTCAGAACATGTCTTTTAAACCAAATGCAAATTGCACATTCGTGCAGGAGAAAAAGACAATTAGGATGCAGTGTCTGAAGCCTTCTTTCCTTCCAAAATCAATTCTGTGTATGTCTGCTTCTTGCTTGTGTCCTAAAAATTATTAATAAGCTTCGGGTTGGGAAAAATTTCAGATTCATGTGAATCTGTTTTGACAGTTATATTCTTTGTGCTAACCTATTCATGATAAGAGAAATACAAATTAAATACATGCTGGCATGCCATTTCTCTACTCAGAAATTAGCAAAAATCAACTACTTAAAACCTTTATTACCCCACAGAGGAAACTGGAGGTACGGAGGCGTGCAAAACAGCTATCTTTTATTAGCCATCCTATATAATAAAAGGCTAATATGCAAATTGTCCCCTCAACTGGGAGTTCGACCAGGGGGGCGGGGCCGGATCGCCAACCTCCAGAGTCCCCTCCTCCTGCCCAGCTGGGCCCGATTGGTCCTGATTGGGGCCGGCCAGCTGGACCCCACCCGTGCACAAATTTGTATAAAATAAAATAACATATATGTATTCTCACTTTCTAATAAAACTATTTCACAATAAGTATCTATTCATAGGAAAGTGTAAGGAAATATACAGGGAGGTATCAGGCACCCTTTACCTAAACTCCCTCAATGTGAACATTTTATATTATCAAACAAAAGTATTAATATTGGTTCAAGCCATACAGCTTATTCAGATTTTACCAGTTATACCTGTACTCATTTGTGTGCCTGTATATATATGTGTGTATCTCTATGCAAATTCATCACATGTGTAGCATTATATAATCATTATCACAATCAAGATAATGAGTTTTACTATCACCACAAGACTTCCTCATTCTACCTTTTTATACCCACATTTAGCCCATCCCTTCCCTACCCTGACCCCTAGAAATGACTAATCTGTTCTTCACTTCTTAAAAAAAAGGTCTTCACTTTTAAAAGAAACTGCCAAATTATTTTCTAGATTGGTTGTACCATTTTACAGTCCCACCAGCAACATACAAATAAATATACTTGCATTTGTGTTATCACTACTTTTTATTTTAACCATTCTTATAGGTATGCAGTGATATCTCATTGTGGTTTTAATTTGCATTTCTTCAATGGCTAAAAGATGCTAACTAAACATTTTTTCATGTATTTACTTGACATCTATATATCTTTGGCAAAATGGCTATTCATGTCTTGACCAATTTTCTAACTTGATTACTTTCTGTTGAGTTTTAAGAATTTGACTCTAGACACAAGTCCTTTGTTGGATATGTGGTTTGCAAATACTTTTGCTTAGTCTGTAGCTTATCTTTTCCTCCTCATAACAGACTCTTTCACAGAGGGAAATTTAAAGACTTTTTCCTGAGTCCCATGGATCAGTTTTCCTTTTATGGCTTATCTTTTCATCCTCTTAACACTATTTTTCAGACAGCAAATTTTTGAAATTTTGCAGACTCCAATTTATCAAATTATTTTTTATGAACTTTTACTTTTAAGTGCTCAGGGATTCAAGTCTAAGAATTATTTGCCTAATCATAGGTTTCAAAAATTTTTTATCCTCTTTTATTTAGAAGTTTTATAGTTTTGTGTATTAAATTTATCTTCCTGATCTACTTTGAGTTAATTTTTGTATAAGGCATGTGAATTACTCTGAGGTTTATTTGTTTGCCTGTGGATGTCCAATTGCTCTAGCATCACTTACTCAAAAATCTACCCCTCCTTTATTAAATTGCCTTTGCATCTCTGTCAAAAATTACTCATATTTGTGTAGATTTATTTCATTTCCCTATTCTGTTTCATAATCTATGTGCCTAGTCCTCCAACAGTGCCACATTTTCTTGATTTCTGTGGCTATGTATACAGCCAGGGAAAATGACTCCTCCTGCTGTATTCCTATAGTTCAAAATAGTTTTTAGATAATATAGGGTCTTTCTCTTTCCATATAAATTTTAGAGTAAAATTCTTTATATTTGAGGGAAATAAACCTTGTTGAGCTATTGATAAGAATTAGGTGGAACCTATATATAAATGTAGGGAGTATTGATATCTCTACTATATTAAATTATCCAAACTATGAGTATGGTATGTCTCTATAAGCAATTAGGTCTTCTTTGATTTATTTCATCACACAGATTCCTTACATGTTTTCTTATATTTTAACTTAAATATTTAAATTTTTTGAAGTTATTGTAAATGGCACTTAAAAAAATGCTGTTCCCATATCTGGCTGGCATGGCTCAGTGGTTGAGCATCGACCTATGAATCCAGAGGTCACAGTTCGATTCCCAGTCAGGCCACATGCCCTGAATTGTGGGCTCAATCCCCAGTTGGGGCTTGCAGGAGGCAGCCGGTCAATGATTCGCTCTCATCATTGATGTTTCTATCTCTATCTCCCTCTCTTTTCCTCTATGAAATCAATAAAAATATATTTTAAAAAAGAAAATTACCTACAATACAAGGTGAAAAAACAAAAATCAATAGCATGTTTATATATTAACAAGTGGAAATAGGATTTTTAAAATATATATATTATTATTGATTTAAGAGAGGATGGGAGAGGGAGAGAGAGATACCATCAATGATGAGAGACAATCATTGATAGGCTGCTTCCTGCATGCCCCACACTGGGGATGACCACCTGGTTCATAGGTAGATACTCAACCACTGAACCATGCCGGCTGGGCTGTAGGTAATTTTCTTGTCCTTCTGTTATTGATTTCCAGCTTGATTTCACTGTGGTCAGAGAACATTCCCAAGTGCTTGGCCAGAGAAAGCAGCTTGTCTTGTGACTGTTGTGCATTCCTGTTGGGCAGTTTCAGGTTTCTGGGTTCTCTGGCTCCGTGCTGCTTGGACCAGTTCCACACAGGTTTAGACCGGCTTTGTGCAGGTGCAACTGGCAGCTGTATTGCAGTTTAACCTGTACCCCTTACCTACTGCCTTGGGCTTCAACTCCTCTGCTGTTCCCTGGGACACCTGTAAGAAACTGTTTGACACTCCGACTTGTGCAAGCAGAATGGCAGGAGAGTTCCTACCCTTTGGGTCATCTTAATCAGTGGATGATTAGACAAAATTCCGCTCACTTTTTTCTTTCAAGGCCACTGGGTCTTTCATAATAATGGTCTTCATTAGTTCCAAGACAATATTAAGCAGCCATATCCTTAGTGGAGGCAAGCCAACCATCTCTTCCTGTATTAGCTTATCCTCCTTTCCTTACTTTCTCCCTCCTTTTTTTCTGTAACCCCAAATAAACTACCTTTACCTCAGATCCTACTAATGTGGGATTTGGGTTAACAGGTCTGACATACAAGTCTGGGCTTGCACATTACTGACATGTAAAAAAGATCTGGTAAAGTAAAAAATACCACTAAAATATCTTTCAAATTCTATCTAAAATTATTTACTTTATACTTTTAAGTTACTAAATGCCATCCAATAGAGATGAGTTTAGATCAACAGCTATCTTTTAAAATACAATACCTCTTGCCCGGCCTGTGTTGCTCAGTGGTTGAGCATTGACCCATGAACCAGGAGGTCAGGGTTCAATTCCCAGTTAGGGCACATGCCAGGGTTGTGGACTCGATCCCCATTGTGGGGCATGTAGGAGGCAGCTGATCAATGATTCTCTCATCATCAAGGTTTCTATCCCTCTCCCTCTCCCTTCCTTTCTCTGAAATCAATAAAAACATATTTTTAAAAAATACAATACCTCTGGAGATGACATATAATTCATTATTATAGTTAATATGAAAGACAGAAATAAATTTAGGAAGAAACCAAGCATTACTAAAAAGTCTAAAGACTGATATATAATCAACATTATTTACTTGGAAGATCATTAACAAGATAGGTACCTCATTATCTTTATTTCTCTCCACCCTATCATTTTTAGTAAAGATAATAAAGAATTTTTATTAGCAGATGTGCAAAAAAAATCATATGACTTCCTCCTCCAATTTCATTAACTTCTTGTCATAATTTTAATCTCCAGGTTAAATACCAGGACTTCCCATTTTCCTGGGCTTGTGTAGTGATTGGCTGTAATTTTGCTTCTTTTGCAGTAGTATCCAGTCTCTCAGATGCATATCCCCCTCTGTGGAAAGATTGTCCTGATAAGCTTAGTGATTACAAGATAGAAAATGGAAAGTACATCATTAATTTCTGGCATTACCTTGAAAGACAAGGAGCATATAAAATCCTATTGAATGAAACAGCCAAGTATTTTGAAAAATTTGCACCAGAAAATGAACAAAATATTTTGTGGGGATTACCTATACATCATGGGTGGCAATATCATACAGGTAAGAATGACTCTTTTTCATTACAATGACCCTTTGACTTAACTGAAAATTAAATAGGAAGCATTACCTTGTATATATAACACAACTTTTGTGAAAATTGATTATATGCCTTTTTCCTCTTCCCACTCCTTTTCCAACTATTTCCCATATTCCTCCCCATCTATCTTTCTCCTCATTCTTTCCTAAACTAATTTTATCAAGCATAAAATTATGGAATTCCCCAGTTTGCATGATGTTTCTACTCAGCAACGCCCACAAAACTGTGTGCAATAATGAAAAACTTACCTTTGCACTGTCCAGTAGGGGAAAGGAGACCTACTGTGCTCATGTGTTATTATATATGGCTAATGGGCACTTGAGATGGATAATGCTTCCAAAGACCTGAATTCTTAATTTTATTTAAATTAATTTAAATTTAAATAGTTACAAATGGCCACTGGATTCTTCATTCACTGAGACACAGCATATTAGACCTAGTTCATTCCATATCAACAACTATTAATTGAGATGCTACTAGGTGCCAAGCCTAGTTCTAAGTCCTGGGGAGTACACCCATGAGCAAAACAGTTAAGGCAATATACTGTACATTAAATACACAAGGGTACATAAAATTAATTTCCATTACCTACAGTTCTAAATGTGTTTAAGTAATCATGTAGACTGGAGTGACAAAGCATAAAAATCCTTTGCAGGTAAACCTTTCTATCATATGTTCTCTTCCTGAAAATTATATCTCCATTCAGGAATGAAAGTGAAGATTTGTATTGGAACAAAAATATCATAAATCCCAAACTCTCTTGATCTGGCTAACAATGGCATTCAAGAAGTAAGGGACCCTCACCATCAGCTTCCAGAAAATTGTACTGAAAGAAAAGAATCAATGAGAGAATGGGTAATTTTGTGGAAAAGATAGGAGATGAGACTCTGCAAGGTCTGATCTGTGATAGCATCCTGAGCTGGCATTACAAGCAAGTTCATCAGGGGGATCTCCTGACACCTACTATAAGTCCTATTCCTAGGCAGTCCTTAGCATGGAGAAGAAAAATATCTGAACTCCTGGGACATGGTTGAGGAGGATCCCAAACCTCTACTAATAAAAGGGTAATATGCTAATTAGACCAGATAGACCGACGTCTTCCAGACAAAACCACGGTGGCAGGGGCCGAGGCAGAGGCAGTTGGAGCAGTTAGGGGGCGATCAGGCCAGCAGGGGAGAGCAGTTAGGGGTGATTAGGCCAGAAGGGAAGAGCAGTTAGGGGCAATCGAGGTGGCCGGCAGAGGTGGTTAGGGGCGATTAGAAAGGCAGGCAGAGGCAGTTAGGGGCAATCAGGCAGGCAGGCAGAGATGGTTAGGGGCAATCAGGCAGGCAGGGGAGCAGTTAGGGGCATCAGGCAGGCAGGCAGATAAGTGGTTAGGAGCCAGTGGTCCCAGATTGCAAGAGGGATGTCCGACTGCCGGTTTAGGCCCGATCCTGTGGGCCTAAACCGGCAGTCGGACATCCTCCGAGGGGTCCCAGATTGGAGAGGGTGCAGGCCGGGCCAAGGGACCCCTACCATGCATGAATTTTGTGTACCGGGCCTCTAGTCTTCCTATCTAACAATAGAGAAACATGGTAATTAACCATAACTTTGTTACCCTTCCCATTGGCTAATCAGCGAGATATGCAAATTAACTGCCAGCCAAGATGGCGGCCGGCATCGGAGGCAGTGAAGCGAACAGGAGGTTTGCTTGCTCCAGTGA
>NW_005871198.1:2112140-2151213 GCF_000147115.1 Myotis lucifugus
GATCCAGCAGAGCTGCGAGGCCTCCTGGCCTCTGGAGCAGCGTGACAGGGGGCAGCGCCAAACCCCTGATCGCCCTGCAGCTCTGTGTGTGACAGGGGGCGGGGCCACAACCTCCCTATACGCCCTGCTCTGTTCATGACAGGGGAAGGCGCCCCAACTCCCTGATCGTCCCTGCTTTGTGCCTGACAGGGGAAGGCGCCCCAAACCCCTGATCAGCCCTGCTCTGTGTGTGACAGGGTGCGGGGCCCCAACCCCTCCATGGGCCCTGCTCTGTGTGTGACGGGGTGGAACCGAAACCTCCCCATCGTCCGTGCCCTGAGTGTGACAGGGGGCGGCGCCCCAACCCCCCAATCGGCCCTACCCTGAGTGTGACTGAGGGTGGCATCGCAACCTCCTGATCCGCCCTGCTCTGTGCATGACAGGGGGGAGCTCCCCAACCCCCTGATCGGCCCTGCTCTGTGGGTGACAGGAGGGAGCTCCCCAACCCCCTGATCGGCCCTGCTCTGTGTGTGACAGGGTACGGAGCCCAACCCCCCTGATGGAGGGTGGCATTGCAACCTCCCGATCTGCCCTGCTCTGTGCATGATGGGGGCGGTGCCCCAACTCCCCAATCGGCCCTGCTCTGAGGTCGACCAGGGGCTGTGGGGCAGGCACCTAGGGATTCTTCCTGCCCTCTGCCACCCGGGAGCGGGCCTAAGCCAGCAGGTCATTATCTCCCGAGGGGTCCCAGACTGTGAGAAGGCACAAGTGGGGCTGAGCGATACTCCTCCCCTCCCCCTGCCGCCAATTTTTGTGCACCAGGCCTCTAGTATATAATAAAAGGCTAATATGCAAATTGTCCCCTCGGGTGGTCATTCGACCAGGAAACAGGGAGTTCGACCTCTCGCTATGACATGTGCTGGCCACCAGGGAGCGGCATAAAACATGGCAGGCATTGGCAACACTGCGCTGACAGCAGGTGGCAGTGGAAGCACTGCCAGCCCCGATGGGCCCCAAGAGAGCGGCAACATGGTGGGATGGTGGAGCAGGTGAGCAGGTGGCGCCAGGACAAGGTGGGTGTGAGCTGGGGCCCAATCGCCCTGCCTATCGTACTGCAGATGGCGACCAGAGGCTGCGGCAGGGGGCGGAGCTGCCACTCAGCTCCCAGGTGCTGAGGGAGCCAGGAGGGGAGGCCCAGCCCCGATTGATCGCCCCTGCAGTCTGGATGGTAGAGCAGGTGAGGGGGTGGTGCCAGGCCACAGCAGGGTGCCAGGCAGGGCTGTGGGGCTGTGAGGCTGGGGTCGTGAGCTGGGGCCTGATCTCTGCAGGCCAACCCAAGGGACCCCACCTGTCACAAATTCGTGCACGGGGCCTCTAGTAAGTTCCATAAAGTTTTCTACCCTGGGTTCAGTAATGCACAAATGACAAGGTCAAATGTTGGATTGGATACCTTGCAAAATTTTATTTTCACTCAAGAACATAATAAATGGGATTCTTCTCTTTTTTAGTGGTTGATTTTACTTAGTATTTAATTGAAGTAAAACTACATGACATAACTAGAGAAAATCAAAATAGGATTAATTTTTTTAAAAGTAACCCATATAAGTATTTCAAGCTAAGGACCATCAACAATGACCAGAAAGAAAAATGTATTCTCATCCTTTAAAGAACCATTTTTACCCTCTGTCCACTCTTTCCCTGCCTCCCTACTCTCCCAACTAACTTGTCACCCACCTCAATACCTAACTTTACAGGCAACCACAGGTTTTCTGTCTCTGACAGAAGATTAGGGAACAGGGGGCTCGAGAACCGAGCGGAGCTGGTTGAGCCTTCAAAGTCCTAAAACGCGCGGCCGTGGATTCGGGGTTTATTGAATAAATCTCTTTTGAGATTTCTTCATTTGATTGCATACATCAGTTTATTCATTTTTATTGCTTAGCCAAAATTTTGCCTAGAAAAATGTTGGAATTGGGAAGAGAATATTGGGAGTCTAAGACAAGATAAAGAAGTGCCATCAGAGATGAAAAATGGGGGAAAAGGGACGGCTATGAAAAGTGTACAGAAATTTATGCTAGATTCCATGCCTCCACTCAAAGGACTTATAACACAGGAAGGAAAATTAGAAATGATACAACCAAGACAATAAAATGCCTGCGAATAAAAACATACTAGATAAAAGTGAGAGTGTTGTGAGCTAGAATAATCTAGACATAGAATAAGATTTGAATTGAATCTTGAAAACAAGGTGAAATGTTGGATTTTTTTTAAGTAATCCATGAAGAAAAAAATAGAATGAACTAAAGAATAGAGCTTGGAATTAGTGTAGCACATGGGAGAGAAAAGGAGATGGAGAGAAGGAAATGCTGGGATTACAGGAGATACCTAACTTTTGCTAGAGAAATAATATAATTGGAAAATGGGGTAAGTTGATAGTAGAAATTTGGGTTTGAATAATAACAAAAATAGAGTTAATTTTATTCTTGAAAAAAATGTGAATGACAAAAAAAACAAAACACTTTTTGGTAAAGGCTACTGAGAATGATGTATTCTTGCCATGGGAAGATAAGAAAAAAATTCCTCAGAATATATAATGACCAGAGGCAAGCACGTTTGTTTGTTCGTTTTTTTTAATCTACAGTTTAGAAATGGTCCAGTAAACCCGAATCTGGATTCCCTCTTTTCCAGGCAGATTAGCTGACCCCACCCAAAGAACAGACTGCGGCCATAAGTCTGGGGATCATCTGTGCATCTCTGTAGACAGTTGGTGGGCCGGTGAGTATAATATAGAAGTCAAATCACAAATTGATGACCTTTCCACAAAACAATTTAACCCTGAATCCCAAATAGAGGAACAAAAACAAACACCAGAATTACTGCTTTTACAAAACAAATTAATTCAGCCCTAGCTGGTTTGGCTCAGTGGATAGAGCATTAGCCTGTGGACTGAAGCATCCTGGGTTTGATTCCCATCAAGGGCATGTACTTTGGTTGCAGGCTTGATCCCCAGCCCTGGTAGGGGCACATTAAGTGCCATTATTATCTTTTTATGTTTTAAAGTAATAAATCCACAGCATAAATCCATTCTGCTTTAGGAGAGCAGGGTCCTTAAGAGAAGCACATTCAAGTTGCATATGAGAATAAGGGAAATTTCTGATAGTTTCTGAAGTGCCCAGAACTACTGCTTAAGGTTTACCACGTTTCCCAATCTGTGGGTTTACCTTCATGATAGATTTCTTTACTTCAAAAGCAACCTCTTTTGTATGCTAATAATATTAATCATAATTTTTGTTTACACAGACCTTAATTTTTATCTCTCTGCAATGCCCTTCCTTGCTGCAGTTGATTCTGGCATAATGGGGATACCATCAGACAATGTCACATTGCTGCCACCATACAAGGATCAGATGAGTTTTTGTTTTAATGTTTCTAGCTGTCGTTCATCCTTTCCAGAAGCAATGAAAAAGTGGAATGAATTTTACCAGGTTTTGTGTGTGGCTTTTGTTTTGTTTTGTTTTTTAGTAATTTAATTAATACTTTTTGGGGGTCACCAGACAATTTTTGAATAATATATTTAATGTAGAATTTTTTAGGCATTGAACAAATTCTTAAAAAAATAAGTTCTTAATATTAACATATTTATTATAATGACAGAAATATTAATGAGTTGATTACTGAATGACATCATATCACATTAGCACCCTCATTACCCATTGAGTATTGAGGCTACCCTATCCACTTTTCTCACACCAAATGAATTATATGCAAACACATGAGAATTATGATCTAATAGAGCATAAAGTGTTCTTTTTTATTATAATTTCAGGGCCAACGATGCAAAAACCTATATAGAAATACATATATAATATAGGTTATGGTGAATTTGATCAGATTATTTCAACTCTCTTTATAAACAAACTAGAGGCCCAGTGCACAAAATTTGGGCATGGGTATGCTCCCTAGGCCTCGCCAGTGATCAGAGCTGATCTGTGGGGCAACTGGTGGGGCAATCGGGCGGGGGAAGCCCTGCTGGCACCTGCCTTGGCCGGCCTGGCGCCTCCCGCTCACCAGCCCCACCCCCCCATCACCACCGCTGCAGGTCGCCTCCCTATGTGGGGCGACTGGCAGGGCAGTCAGGGGACTCCACTGGCACCTGCCTTGGCTGGCCTGGGGCCTGCAGGCTGGGGCAGCTTCTGCATTGAGCGTTTTCCCCCTAGTGGTTAGTGTGCGCCATAGCAACCTGTCGTTCCACTGGTCGTTCTGCCATTTGGTCAATTTGCATATTAGGCTTTTATTATATAGGATATAACTTGACTGAAACAATCATTTGACAATCAGAATCAAATATTGATATCTAAAGTAAAGTGCCATGGGTGAAAGAGTAAATGACTAAAACCAAACAAGTTTCCCTCTACAGATCTTTATATCCTATCTAATAATAGACAACATGGTAATTGACCGTACTTTCGCTACACCTCCCATTGGCTAATCAGCGCGATATGCAAATTAACCCAACCAAGATGGCGGCCAGCAGCCACATAGCTGAAGCGAGCAGGAGGCTTGCTTGCTCCAGTGATGGAGGAAGCCAAGGTTCCCTGCCTGTCGCGGCCCGGCTCTGAGCTCCGAAAGCAACAAAGTTTCAATTATAGAAGCTAAACAAACCCCAGATACCTGCTTTCAGCAGGCCATGGCCTCAGAGCTGGAGCGAGCAGGAGCCCGGCTCTCAGCTCCAGTGACGGCAACAAAGTCTCAATTATAGAAGGTAAATAAATCCTAGAATTAAAAAAAAAAAAGAAAAAAAGGAGAGGCTGGGAGCTTCAGTCACCAGCCAGCCTGAAAACGGCCCTCAGCCCCTCACCCAGACTGGCCAGGCACCTCAGTGGAGACCCCCACCCTGAAGGGGGTGTGACCAGCTGCAAACAGCCATCAGCCCCTCACCCAGGCTGGCCAGGTACCCCAGCGGGACCCCCACCCTGATCCGGGACACCCTTCAGGGCAAACCATCTGGCCCCACCCGTGCACCAGGCCTCTATCCTATATAATAAAAGAGTAATATGCAAACTGACCCTAACAGCAGAAAGACTGGGAATGACTGGTCACTATGACACACACTGACCACAAGGGGGCAGCTCAATGCAGGAGCTGCCCTCTGGTGGTCAGTGCGCTCCCACAGGGGGAGCTCTGCTCAGCCACAAGCCAGGCTGATGGCTGCCAGTACAGCGGTGGTGGTGGGAGCCTCTCCTGCCTCCTCAGCAGCGCTAAGGATGTCCAACTGGAGTTTAGGCCTGCTCCCTGCTGGCAAGTGGACATCCCCCGCGGCTGCCAGGCTGCCAGAGGGATGTCTGATTGCCAGCTTAGGCCCAATCCCCCAGGGAGCAGGCCTAAGCCAGCAGGTGGTCAACCCCCAAGGGATCCCAGACTGCAAGAGGGCACAGGCCGGCTGAGGGACCCCCCCCCTCCGAGTGCACAAATTTTGTGCACTGGGCCTCTAGTTCATATAATTAGACAAAAATATTCTACTCCTCCCATTTACCCCATTTTCTGACTCATATATATATATATATATATATATATATATATATATATATATGTATATTGATTTTTTACAGAGAGGAAGGGAGAGTGATAGAGAGTTAGAAACACCAATGAGAGAGAAACATTGATCAGCTGCCTCCTGCACACCCCCTACTGGGGATGTGCCCGCAACCAAGGTACATGCCCTTGGCCAGAATCGAACCTGGGACCCTTCAGTCTGCAGGCCGATGCTCTATCCACTGAGCCAAACCGGTCAGGGCCCATTTCTGACTCTTAAGACTTTGTAGAAAGTTCATTATATGGCCAGAGAACAACAAGTAAACAAAATACAATAAAATACTAAAGCTCTGGTTCTGAACAGTATAAAATCCTAAAACACATGGTTTATTGCTTTCAAATGGGTTCAGCATCACTAGTAATTAATATAAGTAATATTAAGCTTTTAGGGACTTTTAAGCATTAAATCTTTCATATCTTAACTTTTAGGGGAAAAAACTCCCCTCATTTAGATGTTGAAAAATTATATTTGTAAGTAGAATTGATTTTTCAGGAAGAGAGACAGTTATCATTGCTTAAATAATATAACCTTGTTCTTCTTGGACAGCATTTAAAATCCAATTCTAGTAGTTTTGATGACCTGCTGAAGTACTTATGGGCTGCACATGTCTCATCCTTGGAGGTTGCTCATAAAAATTTTCACAACAGGTAAGAATGGATCTAAAGTTATTTTGTTTTTACATGGTAACAATATTTCCATCTTACATTACCTTTTTCATTGAAGTGTTTTTCAATTAACCTATTTACCAATATGTCAACTATGGGGGGTATTACAGATAAAGAAAAAACTGACAAGAAAATGTTTTACTGGATAAAGTAAAACGTGTTTTACAAGTAGGAAGGAAAAATATGGGAAAAAGCGGATTTGTATTATAAAGTATAACAAAATAAAAAGCAATAAATCAAAATCAAACCAGAAGTCCAAGAAGACAAACAAACAAAAGGTTGTTTTACCCAAAGCGGTGTTTATAAACCAGGGAGTGTAATGACAAATAATTATATGATCTCTGCATCATTTTGATTAGAGAAAATAACTTGGTTAACACATATTTGGAAGGAGCTATCCAAGAGGCATCTTGGTTATCATACTGAAGAGCTAAAATGACGTTAAAAGTCTCCCAATTTTATAGCAAATGAGGTTGAATGAGGCAGCATGACTTGGTCTGGAAGTGAATGACACTATATTTGGGGTAGTATCAGGCATCCAGAGTGAGATCTGGTGTAGAAAGAAGGAAAGGATGAGTGACTGGTTTAAAGAGCACATATAAGCACAGGCACACATGCTTGAGGCCTTCTTGTTAACCACCTAATTTTATCTTTCCCACTGACCACATATTCAATTAAGATATAAACAACAGATTTAGGAGTCATGTTGTTCTGTATATGTTTGCTCTTCGTATTGCTTCAAAGATGATTTTCATATTGGTCCACAGAAAACTTCATCCTCTTGGCATTCTGTGAAATAAATTGGAATTGTAGCCATCATCACATCTTTTTTGTGTGACTCGGCTGCTTGGCTATTTCTATGACTGCCAATGAAACTTGAGGTTATTGGTCAAGCAAGTAGAGGGGGGGTTGCAACCTAAAGATCGTAATTGAGATCAAGTCATTATAGTTTATAGAAAATAGTTTATAAAACAATATTTTTGCAAACATTCCCAATCACATGCAAAATGAAATTCTTCTAGAAAATTGCATTTTTAATATCAACTCTCGGAGGAGGATGAGAGCAACCCTCAATATCTGAAATTAAACTAGAAAATTGCATTTTTAATATCAACTCTAGGAGGAGGATGAGAGCAACCCTCAATATCTGAGGAGAACACTTTTCTCATCTAGTTTTGGGTTATTAGTGAATTGGGTTATGAGGAGATGCAGAGTTCAGGGATTCGTGGATTTTAAGTTAGTTGAGTTACCAGTATGAGAATACTCAGGTAAGATAGCTATCAATTTTCGTTAGAAACATGTTTATACAATGGGCCCCAGTTCCTAATGGCCAGTTCCTAAAGGATTGACTTTCGAAAGATGACACTGATTGGAGGCTTGCCAAACTCTGTTTCCCAAACCATTTCCCTGAGGCAAGTTTTTGTTGATGGATTGAGGAAGTCTAAAAATGTTTTGATGACAACTTATGACTTTGTCTTCTCCTAGAGATGAGAAAACTTGTTTTTATTCTTGAAAGTGTGACACTACTTCAAGTGGTTAAAATTTAAGGATATTGCAGATTTTGTTTATGATTGAATTTCTATTATGTGCTTATTTTGTTTGTTTTTTATGCTCATTGCATTTATTCCAAACTATTGAATGTGACTAATTTGGAAATATTTGATTAATTTTCAATAGATCAAATTTATAAATAACCTGAGGCAAAATAATATCCATATGAATTGTTTGATGAGTAAGTTTAAATGTGTATGTGCCTGTTTTTTTCACACACCACCTCAGGGGAAAACAAATAAGCAAACACCTCTTGTTGATCTTAGTAGAAACATAAGTACAAAAGTTAATTATTTTTTTACTAACACATTTACTTTATATCCTGAACTTCTAACTTTTTTACATGGCTGTCTACATAGGTGTCAACCTATACCTATATGAATATTGTTTAATAGCTGCATGACAGAATCTGAACTATGGATTTTCTTCTCATCTCTCAGTCAATTCTTACAACAATAAATTTTATAGATAGTAACTCTTGTGAAGTTTACACAGATTGATAGTGTCAGGAAGATTTATGTCAAGGGTTGTCTAACTCCAGAGACTCTGCTTTTACCCTTATAGCTCTTCTGTTTATAAAACTATGTATCCTGCAAACTGACATTCAAAGATCCCTACACAGAAATCCTCAACACAATACTGGCAAACAGGATTCAGCCACATATAAAAGGGATTATAAACCATGACCACATGGGATTTATACCAGGAATGCAAGCACTGAGATATTATAGCAGTCAATCTCATAACCCAGATGGCTGTTAAGTGACTAACCTGTACAGAGATAAACAGCATAGACATGCTGCACAAAAGAATGATTCACATTCCCAAGATGGAGTGGAACATGGAGAGATTTCATCATGCTACTCAGAACGGCATACAGTTTAAAACTTAACCATTGTTTATTTCTTGGATTTTCCATTTAATATTTTTGAATCAAAGGTAACGAAAACTGTGGATAGTGAAACTTCAGATAAGGGGGACTTATCAGAAAAAAAAAAATACCAAGCTACCTAAAAAGCAAGAAAAATAGTCTGTAAGCTATTTTGTTGTTTAGTGGTTACCTGAAATGGAAATCACATGTTCCTTTAAAAATATCAAAATTCAGCAGAAATTTTGCTAATCTTCTTTGAATATATCTTTACATCCTATATAATAAAAGAGTAATATGCAAATTGACCCTAACTGCAGAATGACCAGAATAACCGCTGGACCAGTTACTATGAGGCACACTGACCCCCTCTCGGTCCCTTCCCCTGGCCATCAGGTATCGATCACCCGATGGCGAACGGGAACCGGGGGTGGGTGACAGCAGGGGGCAGGGCCGGCTGTGGGCACCTGGGGAAGATGGCCCTGATCGCAGGCCAGGCCTAGGGGCCGTACCTGCGCATGAATTTCGTGCACCGGGCCTCTAGTTTTAAAATAATGAGACTTGGTCACATTTCAGCATGTATGCAAATGGAGCAGGATTTATGAAAAGGGAAAAGTATTCTACTAAAACCATTTTCGGGGATGGTAATTTCCAGATTTAAAATTCTAATGAAATCTTTTCAAATTTTCAAATCTAAGAGCTAAAATCAACAGCCAGTTTCTACAATCCATATTCTAAAAAGTAGTAGGATGTAGTTTTGAACAAAATATCTGTTTTGAAAATTGAGTTTGCAAAATTCTGAGTTGACTAATTATAAATGGGAACTTCCCTCCACCCCTTGTCTTGTAGGTTAAGGTATTATTCTAAACAAGAAGCAGATTTTGGAAGAAATTGGGCTTTGTTTGTGGATTATTTAGCTCCACCCCTCTTTCCTACAACTTTGATTAGAACTTATGAATTCCAGAAAGGTCTGCCCACACGAGTGCTCCTTAGTGGGGACCGACCCCTCTTCATCAGTGACTTTACTGGCTTTCAGAAAAGTGTCCTGCTTACTCTAAATCTTTTGCACATTGTGCATAAGTATACAGGTAAGAAACACTTTAACTTTTGAAAATTCTTATTGTGCTGATTTCATAAGTAATGAAAAAACATTAGAATCATTGTTATAAATCACTACAACAGAATGTCTAAAGAAATAAGTTTTATCTCAACTCATAAATATCTTTACTATTTTTTAGGAACACTGTCTTTCATTGTATGGAAAACTTTAATGAAGTCAGAAATTGCAAGAGAACTGTTTCTAGAGATTTTGGAATTCATCCTTCACTATTTTAATTAAGTACTTCTGGAAATCTGTAATAAAACAAAAATCTATGAGAATAGTTCCTTGAGAAAAAGTGTTCTCAACAATTAGTCTTGCATATTTGCATAATTTTGTCTTGTCTATGTCTATATTTTAATTCATGTTGTTGTTAATTTGTTTTTAATAATTATTGAATTAGCATTAATAATAAAATGTTTACTGTTCAATGAAAATGTGGTTGAGCCCTGGCTGGTTTGACTCAGTGGATAGAGCGTCGGCCTGAGGACTGAAGGGTCCTGGGTTTGATTCTGGTCAAGGGCACATGCTTGGGTTGTGGGCTCAATCCCCAGTGGGGAGCATGCAGGAGGCAGCCAATCAATGATTCTCTCTCAAAATTGATGTTTCTATCTCTCTCTCTCCTTTCCCTTCAATAAAAATATATTTTTTTAAAAAGAAGAAGAATCTTGGGCTCACTTTTAAAAAAAAGGAAGAAAATTTAGTTGAATAGTTGAATAAATGCCAATAAATTAATAAATATCATAAAACCTGGCTTGAATTTTGGATGTTATTCTATCTAAATTAATTTCATGGAATTTAAGGAATAGATTTTCATGGTCAATAGCAAGAGGCAGAAAATTTTAAATAAAAATTTAGATGATGAATTTGGATTTTTAAGACACTTAAAAATGAACTATTAATTTAGAAAGTATTTCTTAATCAAAAATGTTTTGGAAGGCTTTTAGTTCTCTCAAAGTTAGAAAAAGTTATTTTCTAAACTTCTTTTTCTAGTCCATGCTTTTAAAAAAATATTTCAGGACCATACAGGGCAAAAATTCTCACTTTTAATAAGAGATAATGAGTACTGACAAGAAGGTGGCTTTCCCTCCTGCTGTCCTCATGGTGACTTCCTTCCACAGCTTGTTTAGATGGCTTTACATAGGGCCTCAACTATAGGCAAAATATATCCACTAATGAACCATTTGGAAAAATAAAATGAAAAATTTAAGGCAAACGTTAGATATTGTGGTAAAGTAATATGGGCACCAATGTGTAAAAGATGAATTTGCATCTAAGCTCTTTTATTTTTCTAGCCAGTGTTAGCTGGTTAATCCTTAGCAATTTATCAAATTCCCTTGTATCACAGTATACTTCTTAAAAATGAAAAGATTGTAACAAAAATGAAGATAATTGA
This sequence comes from Myotis lucifugus, assembly GCF_000147115.1. Lineage (NCBI taxonomy): Eukaryota > Metazoa > Chordata > Mammalia > Chiroptera > Vespertilionidae > Myotis > Myotis lucifugus. The sequence goes on from NW_005871198.1 coordinate 2,123,289, forward strand.
GAGTCACAAGATTTTGGTTATAAAAATTAACTAGTTCACTAACCAGAAGGTGGTGGACATCCAGGATAATGTGTACAAAATAGTACTTGTGGCACAGAGTACATGTTTGATGAACAATACATCAATAAGAACTCATTATATCAAAACTCAATCATGACTATAGCATAAACGCCAGGAAGCCCAAACCATGATATGTAATGTTGACAGAAAACAGGTTGCCTCTGGATTAGAACACAGACCATTTATTACTCATCTATCATCTATGACCTGATTTGCACAGGGCGATGCAGTGAAGGCCAGTTGATCACCTTGGCATGCAGTGGAATTACACCACAGGAAAGGAATCCTGAAATGATGAGACTCGAAATGCATTTAGAGCAGCTGGCATATCAGCCCATTTGCTAGACTCACACATGCAAGAGAGAAAAAGAGAAACTTCACCTTTACTTTAAAGGGAAGGTGGCGGTGGGTGGGGAAGGTGAGGTGCAAGAAGGTAAATTCTATGACTACACATTCAAAATACTTCCTTTCAATAGAGATTAATTTTTTACAGCATCTCAGAGACAGGCATCTGTTCTATCATGTTCACCGTGGCAGGTCAGTGCTGTGGCAACACCAGAAATGAGGCCACTGCTCAATTACTATGTGTCAAATCAGTTCTGAAGGTTAGGGATGATTTTCAGAGTTTTCTGGCAACTCAGTGTGATTATAATAAACACACAGCACAAGCAAAGAGGGAAGAGCTTGGCCTGCATGAGTCTATAGTCTGTGTATTCCCAATTATGGCCCATAAGGGCAGGTCATAGTGCAGGGGTTCTGAATTGACATCTGTGCATCACTCTTGAATCCTCTGCCCCTGCAGCTAGGACCAGTTCCACACAGGCTTTGACCTGCTTTATACAGGTGCAACTGGCAGCTGTATTTCAGTCCCTCCTTGAACCTCTTACTTCTATGCTTCTGCTGCTACTTAAGATACCTGTCAGACCTGTTTTGTACTCAGACTTGTTCAACCAGAATGGCAGGAGAGTTTCTACCCATTAGATCACCCTTGTAATAAAAAATATACCCAGGATTTAGTTTACGGAGGTATGACTGACTGAAGACGTGGGCAGGCCAATGTCGTTGAATGAATTGATTACTTAATGTCTTCTAAGAGGCCTCAAGCCATGCCACACATGGCTCAGGGGAGCAGATGACAGGACTGAGGAGAAGGCATAGATCTTTATTGAGGTTTCCTAGGAAAAGCAACACAGGGCAAGGTAAACAGCCTAAGACTGGCTGTGGATACCAGAGGCTAAAACCAACAGTAATTAGCATATTATGCAAAAAGACCCATTGGAAGGCCAATGGACTTTGATATTCAGCAGGGCTGAAAATCAGCATAATATTGCCCTGCTGTGGGCTCAATGGCTGAAGGCAATTCCCTAACCTGATAATCCTTTTACTGCTTACCAAACTTTACCTTTGATATGCCTGTATGCATTCCTAAAGGGCAAATGTGTATTCAAATGAATAAAAGCTGACAGGTCCAGGGTTTTGGAGAGCTTCTCCACTAGGGGGAAGTTTCCACCTGGCTCCCATGCCTTCTAAATTCACATTTCTTGTCTAGTGTTTTCATTTGTGCACGGCCCCTTCTTCAGATCCTGAACCCTAGTTGTAAATGGATGCAGCATTTGAGCATGTTCGGTCACAGCCCCTCTGCTAGAGGCTGTACCTCCATGGATGCTGGGAATTGGAAGAAGACATGAGTAGCTGCAGGCATATAGGGGAGACTTTATTGCAGACCAAGTAGTCATTACAGACACAGGAGCCATCAGACAAAGCAGTTCTTGCTAACACAGTAGCAAACACAAAGTAGCTACGCACTGGCTGGTCAGCAACACATTTTTATACCAACTCAGACAAAAGAGGCTTCTTGGCTGACAGTGACATCAGTATTTGGGTTATAGAAAGGTACGCTTGCACAGTGCGTACAGTAAAACTGCTGTGTCATCGCCTTTGCACATGCGTATCACACATGGGCCTTGAATATTTGGCGTAGTCTGGTCGAGGTCCCCACAGGGCAATAGGGCTGGTCTCTAGCTGACTGCTATCCGGCTCTGGAATGATTTAGGTCAGGTGAATTATTGGCTTGGTGTGTGAAAGATAAGAAAGTGGATGGGGGCACAGCCTTGGATATGTTCATCTGTACATGAAAGGCAGATTTTAGGTGAGCTGTCCACTACCTCCAGCAATTAGCTAGCCTGAGAGGGGAATTTCTCTCTTGGTCTGTAAAGCCCCCAAGAGATGTGAAACCACTATAATATACACAATGTAAATTTTAAAAAACATAATTAATGCACATTGAGCAATGGATAATGAGAGCACATGGATAAATACTTCTCACTTCCATGGTTCAAGGCTCAAAGTGCCAAGATCCTCTCATAATGTTCTAGCCACCCCTAAGCTGACTTTTTCTGAAGGTCCCTGAATAATTTGTAAAACTATTCCTTGCCCCTGCCGAGAGCAGGGTAAGTATACCTTAACATGAAGAATTAGTGAGTAATAGTGTTCACCCCATTTTAAAGTTCAAGGCTATGGAACACGTTCATAAGATGACCAAGAATCCTGAATTCTGTTTGGGTACAGAAGGGCTCACCAGTACACTTTCCCCAATCAGAAGAGCATGACCAAATGCCACTCTTTCGGGTTCCCCAAGATCTTGAGCCCTGAGTGTGTGTATGAATGTTGATCTCTGATGAATGCCAGGCAATTTCTCGGTCATCACCAAATTTCTTTTGAAGGAGGGAATGAGGTAGAGATGAAGATATTTCAGGAGCTGCTGCTTTGTGTATTCCAAGGGAACATTTTTAAAGGATTTATTAAGGTATTACATTTTGAAATAACTTCAAGGCTGCCAGCTGATTCTGTAATACTACAGATATATTTAATAAGATATTGTCATCCACACATTTATACCAAATCCAATTTTCCAGAGCTGTCTGACTGCTCTCTATCTATGAAATGGACTCTTTTTTGCTTGGTAGTTCAGTTTGTTCATTTAATTCCACATAGGAGTGAAATAGATTGAGCAAAAAAAGAAAAAAAGAGAGAGAGAACTCATGGACAGGACAGCAGTGTGGTGATTGTTGGAGGTGGAAGAGGGCATAGAGGGGATAAATGGTGATGGAAAAATAAAATAAAATAAATTCAACTTTTCTTTCACACAAATGAAATTTATATTCAAGTGTTATCAAATTTTAAATCTTACCACTCAATCAATTGCATTCATTAGCTTTTGGTTTACCTATGCAAACAAACAAACAAACAAATTTAAAAATCACCGGTTCTCATGCTGGCATTTAATACAGAAATTGTTAATTAAAGTAATTTTAAAAAGTAGGTGGCACCTGGGAAGGATTAGATATGTTCACACATCATGGAATATTGTTACTCAGGGAAAGAGAAATCCATGTACAAGTTACCTACTGTCTTATGATTTTTCCCTTGCTAATAATATCAAGATTTGAAAAATCTCATCAAATAACTGGAGATTTCTGAATATTAGTCAGATTCTAGGTCTCTGGAGCATAACATGATGAATTCTCCAAAGATATGTAAAAGATCTTGGTACATGCCTAGTGCTCCAGGGACAAGTTTATTGATCACATGCATCATGAAATTTTACTTCTGCAATAGAAATGCAAGTTTATACTAAAATTCACAAAATGATGTTGAAAAAAAGATTCAAAGTCAACTGGCCAATTTTTTATATAAGGCTTTCAGGTCTCCTTACGTTGAAAGTCATGCTGTGCTGTCCCGGTGTGGCTCAGTCGTTGAGCATCAACCTATGAACCAGGAGGTCAAGGTTCAATTCCCAGTCAGGCCACGTGCCCAGGTTGTGGGCTCGATCTCCAGTGGGGGGGGGCGTGCAGGAGGCAACCAATCAATGTTTCCCTCTCATCACTGATGTTTCTGTCTCCCTCTCCCTTCCTCTCTGCAATCAATTTTTTAAAAATTTATGCTGTGCTATGTGGAATCCTGCTGTTGTAAATCACAGCTTTATAAAAGGGAACAGCCTGGCTGCATTGCGTCCTAATGGTTGGTGGAACCGGGGTGGAGATGTGGATTCAGAACCAGAGTCATGGGCCAGTTCTGCATCCTATGGCTCCCTCTCCAGCCCAGCAGCTGCAGCACAGGCCTCCCGGATAAGCGCGCACGCCCTCAGGAAAGGGCTCTAGTGTTTACTTAACTTCCACCTCATTTGTAGTAGCAACTGTTTGTTCCCCAGAAAAAAGGCTCACATACTAGTCTCACATGCAAACCTCAAAATCTAGCTCAATTCATACTGTTTCTGAGAGCAAATGACTATTTTCTGGAGGCGAATTTATTCCACATTTTTTAAATTTCAGCTTTTGTTAATGTCAGTTTCTTGAACATCCATTGGAATGAACCTTCAAATGTATGCAATTCTCTTACTGGGTCCATGAACTATGTAAATAGGAGGTTATAAATGTATTGCCAATTTATGATGCTGTTTAAAGATCGTTATGGAAAAATAAAATGTCCTTAGATTTTACAGTGAAATATGTACAATGATGAAATTCTCTAGATCACCACTAGATGGTATATAAAACCTATTAAATATAGTACATTACCCTGTCATTGCTGCTCTGTTTCAGGTTTTTCCCAAATGGCATCTTAATGATTGCAAGTCTAATTATAACTAATTAATATTAATATTACAATTAATACTAATTTAATGACTTCCATAGACACTGATCCAATAATACTATACTAGCTGAGTGACCTTAGAGAAGTCACTCATTCTCCCTGTACCTCAGCTTCCTTACCTGTGAAATGGAAATAGTAAGTACCTACCTAGCTCATAAGTTGTAACAATTCAGTGAGTAAATAGGTGTATGCATTTAGAGAAGTCTTTGACACTTTATAGGTTGGCTATTATTATTTGCCAGACACTCACTCTACATGACACCTATATATAAAGTCTGTATATGCATGTATGTCTTCTAAATTTTAACTTTCCCAAATTCAGAACTGAGATTTGAACTAAGATCTCTACTAGTCCAACTATGATACCATATGGCCTCTCAGTGTGCTGTACTGGGGTTCTTTACACATTCAATCTCTATTAACCCCTCCGTCTTTAACATTTCTTGAGTGCCTACATGTACCAGAAATTATGGGAGATTCTGAGCATGTTTCCAGCCTCAATGCAGACAGGCAGATTCTGCCAGCAAGAAAAAGGGGTGAAATTCATTAACTGTTAGGCAGGCAACTATCAATGCTGCACATTCCTCCAAGAATTGTTTCGTTTTGTTTTGTTTTAATATGCGCGCTGCCTTAAATTAAAAAAAAAGAATGAATTACTAATATGGAATGCCCCAAATTCAAGCATATAGAAGACCAATGTTAGAGAAATAGTAAGGCCTTTTTCCCCTTGAAATCTTTCCTGACACAGAGTGTTTTCACATGGCTCATTTGCTGGCACCTCTGAGTGAACATCCTCATTCTTGGAACTGACCTTTTCTCCTCTGGTCACATGGTTTGAATGGGAGCTCCTATGTTATTTCAGATCTAATCCCCAAAGCCCCACTCTTCCTGTGATGTTAATGAATCCAGGATTCAGTCATGTCATCGTGACTTCTTACTGGGTGAACCATGTCATGGTAACCTCTTGGCTTTGGCCGAATACACCAAGGGTGAGCCTCCGGCCTGAACAGACTGACTCTGAATCCTTCCCCGGGTTGTTGTTTTATTTCCCAACTAGAATCCGCAAAGGCCAGCCAGTGCCTCCCTGGTAGTGGGAGCAGCAAGGTGTGGGTTGCAGCTGCTGGGCAAGTAGCATGGGAAGCTGGCCTCCTCAGGTAGGAGAAATGAAGCTGAAAAGCAGAGGAGCAGAGATAAAGGGCTGAGACAGAGAGGCCTGACCGTGGTCCTGTTCCCGGTTCCTGCTGTTCCTGGAGCCTGTGACAGGCCTGCCCTCCCAGAGGTTGACTAGTCACACTTCTTTAATCACACTTGACAACAAGGCATCCTCCAGTAAATACTCCTTTTTGCCCCAGATAGTTTGATTTGAGTTCTCATCACTTTGACCAAAGGAACTCTTACTAATCCAGGTGGTCACTCATCTTATCCACTCCAAAGTGTAACCCAGCTCTTTAAGTCCTTACCCATAATCTGTCCAGGTCGAATTCTCACAGTAGGCGGGTATAACACCAAAAGAGAAAAAAATGCAAGGAGCCCAAAAGGTAAATATGGAGTTAATATGTAAAAAGCTGATGGCTCATTAGGACTAAGAAGTATCTTGAAGGAACACACCTTCCCAGAAATGCCACGTGCTTTGTAAATGGATATTACCTCTGAAAGCCGCCACTTCAGTCCTACTCCAAGTTTAGAGGGCTCAGCTCTCCCAGACTTTCTGCTACTGGGGGATTTCAATAGTTTTGCAGTGTAGGTGAGTGGTATGACTTTACTTCTTTAATTTATAAAGGTTTTGATTGCAATCTCTACAAGCTAATTGAATAAGCATTTGTTTTTTTCCAGTTATTTATACCCTCAGAAATACCAGACTAAAGCAAATTCAGGATACCTGTTTCTAGGGCAAATACCTAAAGAAATTAATCCCTTCAGAATATTTTTGTGTGTGTGTGTGGCTCTCACTCTAGATCTCGTTCTCACTCCCCTTCTTGTCTCAATGGAAAAAATGTAAGGTCCTGAGATTCCATTATGCCAATGTGACATTTATGAAGCAGAGCCTTGAATTGCAGATGTAGCGAGGGGTATAGGGCCAGCTAAAACCTGACAACTCACTAGTTTTTTGACTCCTTTAGACACAGAATGGACATACCCTAAATTAATTTGGAGCAGCACACAATCACTTCTCTGCTATTTAGTGTTCAGTTCAGATTATGACTTTCTTACACATTTCCATTTTTTGCTCATTTTGTTCAAATTATGGCTTTTTTACACACACATTTTCCATTTCTCAAAAGGTCACAGTATTCAGAGTGTCTATGAAATGCCACTTCTTTTACTGTGCTTAATACAGCCAATTCACTTTTGTGAATCTAATCTAATAAAAGAGAAACATGCAAATTGACCGCACCTCCGCTATGCCCCAAGCCACGCCCACCAGCCAATCAGAGCGACTATATGCAAATAAACCCAACCAAGCTGGCGGCCAGCAGCCACGGAGCTGGAGCAAGCAGGAGGCTTGGTTGCCCCAGCGATAGAGGAAGCCAAGCTTCCTGCCTGCCCTGGCCGGCTGTGGCCTCCACTCAAGGCAACAAAGTTTCAATTATAGAAGATAAATAAATCCCAGATACCTGCTTCCAGCCTGCCTCCACTGGAAGCTTGGGTGGCTGGGGGCCGTGGCCAGCCTGAAAACAGCCATCAGCCCCTCACCCAGGATGGCCACACCCTCATGGGGTGAGGGTCCCCGCTGGGGGGCTTGGCAAGCTTGCAAGCAGCCATCAGCCCTTCACCCAGGCTGGCCAGACACCCCAGGGGGGACCTCCACCCTGAAGGGGCTGTGGCCAGCCTGAAAACAACCCTCAGCCCCTCACCCAGGCTGGCCAGGCACCCCAGCGGGACCCCCACCCTGATCCGGGACACCCTTCAGGGCAAACCAGCCTGCCCCCACCCATGCACCAGGCCTCTATCCTATATAATAAAAGGGGTAATATGCAAATTGACCCTAACAACAGAACGACTGGGAATGACTGGTCACTATGACACACACTGACCACCAGGGGGCAGATGCTCAATGCAGGAGCTGCCCCCTGGTGGTCAGTGTTCTCCCACAGGGGGAACTCTGCTCAGCCACAAGCCTGGCTGACGGCTGCCAGTACAGCGGTGGTGGTGGGAGCCTCTCCCGCCTTCTCAGCAGCGCTAAGGATGTCCAACTGCAGCTTAGGCCTGCTTCCCGCTGGCAAGTAGATATCCCCTGAGAATTCCCGGGCTGCCAGAGGGATGTCTGACTGCCAGCTTAGGCCCAATTCCCCAGGAAGCGGGCCTAAGCCAGCAGGTGGTCATCCCCCAAGGAGTCCCAGACTGCGAGAGGGCACAGTCCGGGCTGAGGGAGCCCCCCGAGTGCACAATTTTTTGTGCACCAGGCCTCTCGTTTTAAATAAAATAAAAAATATATACTATTTGCTCTTTGTCAATAATATATGTTAGGAATCTTTTCTTCTATGTAAGTTGCATTTTAACTTCATTTTGCTGGTTTTGTCATGCAAACATTTTCAATTGTTAGGTTGACAAATCATTTCTTTTTCATTGCATTCAGACAATAAAGTTAAAAAGCCTATGCCTCCACCAAAGTTTAATAGGTTTTTCACCCAATTTTTCCTCTTGCATATCTATGGCTTCATTTCTTTATATCTAGACTAGAGGCCCAATGCACGAAATTTGTGCAAGGGGCTTGGCCCTCACAGCCCCAGCTTCATCCCAAAGGTAGTCCAGAAGGTCGTCCAGTCTAATTAGCATATTATGCTTTTATTATTATAGACTAGAGGCCCAATGCACAAAGATTTGTGCAAGAATGGGCCTTCCTTCCCCTGGCTGCCGGCACCGCCTTTGCTCCTGCTGGAGCCACCTTGCAGCCTTCCCATGCTGCCCAGAGGCCCAGAGCAGCTGGGGCAGTGTGGAACGCCTGCATCGTCGCCATGGCAACAATGCAAGTGTCTCGCCCCCCCCCCCGCCACTCGGCACCTGCATATGCAAATTAACCTGCCATCTTTGTTGGGTTAATTTGCATACTCACTTCTGATTGGCTGGTGGGCATTGCAAAGGTACGGTCAATTTGCATCTTTCTCTTTTATTAGTGTAGATTGCTAATTCAGTCAGAGTTTGTTTTGCGTGGTGTATGAGAAATTAACTTTTTTTTTAATCTTTTTCCAACTGGCTACTTAATTTTTCTTATTTTACCTTTTCCCTGCAGCATTTATTAACAAGTCACTCTCTATTCTAGTGACATGGGATTCCATATTTGTCATGTACTATGCTTTCATATGTATTTGGTCTAGGTATGAACTTTCTATACCATTCTTCAGATCTATCTGAGCTGTTATCTACTCATGGTTATGTTAATCAAACTTTAAAAATTTCATTTGAGTTTGCCCTCCCTTAGGCAACTCAGCTTTTCATTTCTGAGATGATTTTGTGTTTTTCATCTATTTATTTCTTCAGTTTTATTAACTATTTTTTGGGGGTTTTTTAATCTGTTTCTTTCTTGATTTTTATTAAGTTTTTTTTCAGTTTTACATTTTTTTTCAATTCATCTCTATTCTTCATTTTTTAATATTTAATTCCAGTTGGGTTTTATATTCTCAAAGTCTTGTTTGAGAATACTTAACTCTGTTTAGAGTGAAGGCTTACAGTTTTCTTTTGCTTCATGATAATTTTTCTGCTAGTGTCCACCCTCCTCAGTCTACCTGACAGGTTTTCTTGGTTGACTTTTGCTTTCCAGTTTTGGGGCCCAGGGACAACTCCCAAAGATATTTCACAACAGCATACTAATTATTTCAAACTAAAATGATTTGGGATGTGCAGGAGTGGGAGCAGTGCTCTGACTCTCCTCTGTCTCTCTAAATTCAGGAAATAAATCTCCCTGTGATAGGTGCTCTCCCTGCTCCTAAGGGCTGAGAGATGACCTTTTCTCAAGTTATAAAATCCAGAGTTAAAAAGCCTGTATAAATAAACCTTGTAACACCTTCACTAATTTGCTGCCTAACTTCTTTGTCCTGTCAATTTCTCACAAATGTATTGTTTCTTTGTCTAAAAAGTATAAAAAGGGTACCTAGTTTGACCATTTTTTTGAGCCTTGTTTTATGACCTGAGTATCATTTCACATTGTGATTCTTCTGTGCACACAGATTAAATTGACTTTTTCCCCTCCTGTGAATCTAGTCTTGTGTCAATTTTATTATTTAATTACCAGTCCAGCTGTAAGAACTAAGATGGGGGGGGGGTGGATTTTTCCCCTTCCTGATATCAGAATGGGATCAAAATCTGTATTACGGGGGCACTGATATTTGTTGATTTTTCTCTTTTTACTGAGAGCGGTTTTGCCAATTTAGCATCATCTGTCTTCAAGTAGTTTAAGAATTTGGTTTTGTATAGACATGTTATATATGTGTAATTATTTCAGATCGTTTGGGGAGGCTGTTTACCCCACTGCCCGTGTTATATACAGCTAACAGAAAATCTTTCATGTGTTTTTGGATTAATTAAAAACATGTTCATGGTCTTGGCTCATCAAAGATGTTTTTACTGCCCCAACAATACAACATGTGTTATCCATCTCTCAGCATAATTATTGTAACAACTGCTGACTTTTGTAAATGCATCCTATTCATTGGGAAGAGTCTCAGCCACTTGATAAGTATGTTTTGATTTTACTAAGTATTTTACTAAGCCACTTGATAAGTATGTTTTTATTTTATTTAAATGATAATCTTCATTTTAACAATAACTGAGGTGTATAGGGGACTACAAAAATTGCCCAAGTTCACATGGGGAAGCAATAGAGCTGGGATTTAAACTATGCCTTTCCTATTCCAGTGACCATATTATTCAAACCAATTTATCTAATTTTTAACAGTTAGTGGGTAGTGAAAGGGCGAGGACTACGCCCTCCATCTTGCCCCGGATCCTCCATTTTTGGGCAGCAGCCATTAGCCATGTGCTCAGCGAGGAGCTTCTTCCCGGAAGCCCAAGCCTCTGCTAGCCACACCTAGGATTTCTTTAAACTAACCAATGATAATCAAGGGAAGTGCGCGCCATAGACACAACTACATCCTGTGTAACAAGACCCTGACTCACGCCTGGCCAATCGGCAGGGCCCACAGTCCTCTCTCCTCCCCTTACTCCAACCCCCCCTATAAAACCCCGCTCCACACAAAGCTCTCTCTCTCTGCCTCCTGCCGCTGCATCGGCGAGTGTGGTAGATGGGGAGCTCGAGCTAGCTCGAATAAAGACTCTTTTGCTTTTTGCATCGGACTCGGCTGGCTCCCTGGTGGTCTTTTGGGGATCCTGAAATCTGGGCATAACAGGTAGAATTAGTCTGACAAAGCCCTGGGAAATCCTCATATGAAAGCTTCATGTCAGCTTTGGATGTCACCACTTCCCGCCAGTGCATTCTCTCCTTGAACATTCATTATCACATGTGGACCATGGAGAGGAAACTTAGTATACAATTGCTATAAACTTATGATCAGTAAAAATGCACACACAAAAATGACAACTTAGGTATTCTACTGGCCAGTTAAGTTTTATGAGTTTTAAAATTTTAATAGATAGGATTTTTCAAATGTTCTGAATTTTGGTTATAAATCAGCAAGATATTAACCTAAATTTCATAAAATTAGGTTACATATGTTAATAACAAAAGAGCCATGTGAGTTTAATGTCTGTTTATTAATTTCTCAGTGATTTATAATAGTTTAATACAATCTTCTTTAAAGGCTAAACATTATATATTGATGGATTAAAAATTAAGAATTATTAATTAAACAAAATAATCATAACATTAATTTGAATTTAAAATTAGGTATGCATGTATTAGCATAACCAATGGACACAGACACTGGGGCAGTGGGGGCTTGCCTGGGGTAGGAATGGCTTGGGGGGGGAGGGTCAATTGGGGTAAAAGAAGACATATGGAAAACTTTAGACAATAAAAAATAATAATAATAATAACTCCCACCAGAAACCGTAGGAGCCTCACAAAGCCTCCTTCTTTTATATACTAACTCTAAGAAAATAAAATAAAATAAAATTAGGTATGCCTGGACAAAATTCTAACAAATCAGCATAAATAAAAAACAACAGAATCAAGAAAACTATTCTGGTTATGATCGTGTTAAATTTTGAAATTTCTATTGCCCAAAAAATTAGAAACTTTTATTGTTGATTCATTATTTCCAGAAATTTTTTTTTAATATATTTTATTGATTTTTTACAGAGAGGAAGGGAGAGAGATAGAGAGTTAGAAACATCGATGAGAGAGAAACATCGATCAGCTGCCTCCTGCACATCTCCTACTGGGGATGTGCCTGCAACCCAGGTACATGCCCTCGACCGGAATCGAACCTGGGACCTTTCAGTCCGCAGGCCGACGCTCTATCCACTGAGCCAAACCGGTTCCGGCTCCAGAAATTTTTGATTAAAGATTTCAAGAACTTTTTCTGAAAGCTCTAGAACTAGTTTTCTTGCACCTTCTGTCTTCATTAAAATTTTCCATACAGTCAAAGAGGATGACCCTGGCAAAGATATAAAATTTTTACATGTAAGTTTAAGCCCAATTATTGAAATGTTTATTTTAAATAAAATTATATGTGTTTTACATACAAATATTATATGTTCATTACATGATAATTTTACACATGTTTTTAAAATTAACTGACCAGCTCTTCTTATAAAAATCAATAAGAAAAATTAAGCAACTCCATAGAAAACTGGATAAAGTGCATGAACACATTCAAAGACTATAAATTCATATAATAGTTAAGCAACTTTTTCTACATAATAAACTAACACAAATTATAGAAATTGTTATTTGGTAGTGGGTTGGAGAAAAAGAAGAACCTTAATTCATAGTTTTATGACAAAAATGTAAAGTCCTGAAAACTTTTTTGAGTACCAGTTGGCAATATATGGCCCATTGATTTTAATTCATTTCCTTTCTAAAAATGTATTGGTAAGATAATAAATTGTGCCCAAAAAGTATGTATAAAATGCCTTTGTTGTTATATTGCCAATAGCTTATAACATAAAATAATCTCTACAGGTATAATTTTTTAAATAAAACACTACATATCCTCTAAAGAAAATAGTTGGATTAACACCTTCTGATACAGGAAAAGCTCCAAGAAAAATTTTCAGTTGAAAAAGTATAGTGCAGAGCAGTGAGTGTGATTTCATTTGTACAAACTGCACAGGTTTTATTTATTCATTTATTTGCACTGTTTGATTTATTTAAAAAAATCCTAGAAATTTGCACCAAAAACTATTTTTTAAAATAGGTGAAAGACTAAGAGATGTGATTGAGGAGAGATGATGAAGATTTTTATTTTCATTTCATGTGCTTATACACTTAGACTTTTAAACATTGAATATACATATACTTAGATGTACTTTTAAAAATAAGTAAAAGGTATAGCAATTAAAATGTGTTTTAAGAAAGTAGTAAAATAGAGTTTTTAAAATGATGATTAAAACTAAAACATATTTCAGGTTAGATCTGTTAATGTACAAAAGGCAGCAGTTTGAAAGTATCTTCCTAGACTCTGGGGATGGGAGGGTAATGCTTAATGTCCATTTAATTTTCATAAACATCCTTTACTCTTCTCCATGTAGTTGTAGCATATTACTTGATTGGTGGGTGAGAGCATTTGGTTTCATGTTTCTCAGTTGGCTAATCTATTAATGTCCTAAGACCTGAGAAAGCACTTTTTCTCTTCTCTGTATCTAGACTAGTGAAGAAGTTAAGCTAGTTTGAAATTTTTAGATTTGGTAACACTGAGTTATCAAGTCTCGCCTTGATACATCCAACAAGAGCAAAGTGTTAATACCACATTCCAAACTATCCTGGAGCATGGATTTCTGTATGCAGGATGATTTGTTAAGGAGAAAAAGCACAGGCTTTAAAATAATACTGCCAGGATGCAAACTTACTGGGTCATTCACCATCTGGGGAATTACTTAAACTTATGAAGCCCCTGGTTTTTTTATCAGTGAAATATGGCACCATTACTGGAGCAAAAAACTCCAATTACGTAAAGCCCCTAAAATATTTGGGTGTATTTGTTACTCTAAGTAATGCAAATAAGATTTCAAATCATATATTTAACGTATTTGTGTTTTTATATCTTTCAGATTTTTTATTTTGTTTTGTTTGTTTTAAAAATATCAATTTTTTTAATTGTTTTAAGCTTGGTTCACTGCATAAGAGCATATCTGGAAATTTGGGATACTATGGTTATTCAAACAGACAATTATCAATTCACTCTACTCAGAAATCCTACAGTTGAGGAAATGGAGCAGAGTGCTTCATCCATGATTAGTAAGACTGGATGGTGGGAGCTTACATAAGTCCATTAATCATAGCAGGATTTATTTTGATGTCCTTTATTTCATTCTAAATTGAAGAGCCATGTATAAGGAAAGAAAGACAGAATATGGGTTATAGATTTAAAAACATGGGCTTGAGATAGTCTGGTGGCTTCATGGTCAATAAGGACAGATCATGAGTGGAAAGATCAAAATGTGTAACATGAAGCCCTTGTTGGTTTGGCTCAGTAGATAGAGCTTCAGCCTGTGGACTGAAGGGTCCTGAGTTCGATTCCAGTCAAGGGCATATGCCCAGGTTTCAGGCTCAATCCCTAGTGAGAGGTGTGTAGGAGGCAACCGATCGATGATTCTGTCTCATCATTCATGTTTCTATCTCTCTCTCCCTCTCCCTTCCTCTCTGAAATCAATAAAAATATATATATTTTTAAAATGTGTAACATGGATACCCATAGGAAAGCATGATTTTCTTTGAAAGTATCTATATGTATAAAAGCCTAATATGCAAATTGTCTCCTCAAGAGTTCAACAGGGAGACAGGGAGCTCAATCACTCACTATGACATGTGCTGACCACCAGGGGGCGGCGCAGAGTGAAGGAAAGCCCCGGCCAGCAGCCAGAAGGCCCTGATTAGCCCTGATTGCTGGCCAGGTCTAGGGACCCTACCTGTGCACTAATTTCATGCACCGGGCCTTTATTTTTATTAATTTTTTAAAATATATTTTATTGATTTTTTACAGAGAGGAAGGGAGAGAGATAGAGAGTTGGAAACATTGATGAGAGAGAAACATCGATCAGCTGCCTCCTGCACACCTCTTACTGGGGATGTGCCCGCAACCAAGGTACATGCCCTTGACCGGAATCGAACCTGAGACCTTTCAGTCTGCAGGTCGATGCTCTATCCACTGAGCCAAACCAGTTAGGGCTATTTTTATTGATTTCAGAGAGGAAAGGAGAGGGAGAGCGAGATAGAAACATCAATAATGAGAGAGAATCATTGATCAACTGCCTCCTGCACGCCCCCTACCGGGAATCAAGGCCGCAACCTGGGCATATGCCCTTGACCGAAATTGAACCCAGGACCCTTCAGTCCACAGGCCTACACTCTATCCACTGAGCCAAACCAGCAAGGGCTTGTTTAAGGTATTTTTAATGAGGCCCTTACCTGTAGCGTTATCCACTTCATGAAGAATATTTAAACCAAGCAGGACTATGTTCTGAAGTTTAGTAAAGTCACTGATGTAGGGGGCTCTGTCCCCACTGACAAGCATTCGTGGTGGCAGACACTTCTGGAATTCATGTGTTCTAATCAAGGTTGTAGGAAACTTGGCTGTAGCTATATATCCCACATCCACATACCAACTTTTTCCAAAATCTGCTTCTGGTTTAGAATAGTCTTGCAACCTAAAAGACAAGTGGGCACATGTATAATTATAATTAGTCCACTAAGAATTTCAGACTCAGTGTTTTCTAGAAAAAATTCAACTTCTGTCAACAAACGAAGAATGTAGATCTTAATTTTAGAATGTGATGGCCTGAGTTCCTACCTTTGTGGGTGTTTTTTGTTGTTGTTTTTTATTGTATGGTGTGTTTTTTTAACCCTCACTGAAGGATATTTTTTCCATTGCTTTTTAGAGAGTGGAAGGGACGGGGAGAAACAGAGAGAAACATCGATATGAGAGAGACACATTGATTGATTGCCTCCCACATACGGGATTGAGCTTACAACCGAGTTACATGCCTTTGACTGGAATCAAATCCAGGACCCTTCAGTCCATGAGACTACCCTCTATCTGCTGAGCCAAACCAGCTAGGGCCTGAGTACTTACCTTTGAAAATACAAATATAGGTAGTTAAAATTTTAAATTTGTAAAGGGGCATCCAATTAGGTTTTTATATTTTATTTTGAGTTTTATCACTTTTAAAAAGATACCTTATCTTTGCATATTATATGATAACTAAATATTAGACAATTACTAAGTAATACTCTTTAGAAATGGGCAGATAAAAATCAAAGATTCGAAGGCAGTGTTTTTGCTAGATTCATCCATCCTTTGTCACTATTGATTTCCAGAAGTTAGGAGACCCCCGAAATACTGAGCATCCCAGGGAAATACATGTGTGCTTTTCTTGTCCAATTTTCTAAATACATGGGCTTTTCCTACAGGATACAGTCTTCTGGGAAACCAAACTCTCATATATTTGGGGGACAATTATCACAGTGGTGAGGTTAAGGGTGTAGAAATTATTTTATAACTCTATAATTCGTGGTTCCTATTCTCAACAGCCATCTAAGCATGCTGAACAACTTGCAATTTTTTAACAGACTCATTCTTCTTGAAATGCTGTCTGCTCCCTGCTGTGCTACATTTTCTTTCAAGTGTGCTAACCCTGATACTGGTTTTTCACCCAAGTATGCCCCTATCTATATATATAAAAGCCTAATATGCAAATTGTCCCCTCAGGAGTTCAACGGGGAGACTGGGAGTTCGATCGCTTGCTATGATATGCGCTGACCACCAGGGGGCAGCGTGGAATGAAGGAAGGCCCCTGCCAGCAGCCTGAAGGCCCTGATCAGCCCTGATCGCTGGCCAGGCTTAGGGACCCTACCCGTATACAAATTTTATGCACTGGGCCTCTAGTCATATTATATGTCTGCAATCAAAATAACGAATAAAATGTCTTTTTCTTAAATAGAGAGAAATTGGTTGTAAGTTCTATGTGTTGGTTTTTTGGTATGAGATATTTCTTCTCAAATTTGTGTCCTTTCTTCACTTTTTGAGCCTGACCATACTAAAATATAAACACCTCATCATTCAATACCCCGATTATTAGATATGTTATTTAATAGGAAGATTGACAGTTATGTTAGAAGAAGAATATAAAAACATAAATAAACCCCCAAATTATTTGCCATATTAAATAAAAATTATTTGGGATCCAATCTTACCTATCTTCAAATATTTTGTAAGCATCTTCCAAAGCTGATACATGTGCAGCCCATAAGTACTTCAATAAGTCCTCAAAGCTACTAGAAGGTAACTGCAAATGCTATAGTAAAGAGGAGAAATTAATTCATATTTGAGAAAAATATAACAATTTATTTCCCTACAATTTCATCTTGTTTAAATTTACAATTTAACAATAGTCTACATCCAAGGAGAATTTTGTTTCTAAGAACTAGTTTGTGTAAGCCATCAGTGACTAACACTCTGGAAAGACTATAGTAATTACCTATTATTTGTAGTAATATTGAATGCATTTATAAGAAATGAAGTACAAATATTTTCCCAGCAATCAATACTTTATTTTTATCATTTTTTCTCTGCTACCATACTTGAAATTATAACAAAAGTTTAAGATTAAGAAAAGGAAAATATTATTATAATATTTAATTTAAACTGATCTAAAATAACAAACTAAAACTGTATCGCTAAGAAATCTCTGTTTTCAGCACTGATCTTGGTCCATGTCTATGCTTCACCAATGTATTTTATATTGCTCATTGAATATTTTCTTTTAATTGCCCCATAACTGTTAGTTCTACCTACATGTGGTCATTTATTAATGCAGTTTAAATAAGTTGACTGCTGCCGAAACTGGTTTGGCTCGGTGGATAGAGCGTCGGGCTGCGGACTGAAGGGTCCCAGGTTCGGTTCCGGTCAAGGGCATGTACCTGGGTTGCGGGCACATCCCCAGTGGGAGATGTGCAGGAGGCAGCTGATTGATGTTTCTCTCTCATCGATGTTTCTAACTCTCTATCTCTCTCCCTTCCTCTCTGTAAAAAATCAATAAAATATATTTTTAAAAAATAATAAAATAAATAAATAAGTTGCCTGCTCTAAAAACAACTCTATAATCATATTTCTCTCAAGAGTTATCCCATGTGTGATTTAAAGGTTCAATTAACCAGAATAATTTCATTCAGTGTTATATCCTGGGTGCTCTCACATTTACATATAATTTTTTTAGGGTGAGATGAGTGGATAAATTTCATGTTAATGCTTTATTGAGTCAGAGGATGTTAATGGCATGTAATGTCCTGCTGCAGTGTAATAATATTAATATAACTTGCATAAAAATTTACATTGTAATACTGAGGAAAATATTGTATAATGCACACAAAAACCTAATTCAAAGCATTTTACCAAAAAAAAAAAGACCTTATTTTACCACCTCTTAGGAGAATAAATTACAAATATAAAATGGAACCTGGTAGAAGACATTCCACTTTCTCATTGTCTTAGGGAAGGATGACTGACAAGTAGAAACATTAAGACAAAACTTTGTTTGATCCTTGGGTGGTGGCAAAAGTATGACTTGGTCTGATGATATCCCCATTATGTCAGAGCCAACCGCAGCAAGGAAGGGCAATGCGGAGAGAAAGTAATTCATGTCTGTAAGAGCAAAATACCTATTATCACCACAAGCACTAACAAATGTGATCAAGGATATTTTTAAGTAAATCTGTAAACCATTAAGCAAAAACTCACAGATCCAGCAATATATTAAAACAGTCATTGAAAAAAAATTGAAATTCTCAGTAGGAATTATATATCTAACTTTAATATGCTTCTGTTAATATCTCTACAATCATAAATATAAGTTAAAGTAGTTGACTATAATGTTTTAAAACAAAACATCATTTTAATGGATTCGGTAATATTTTCTTTTCAAAGCAGTAAGTATATAAGGAAGATAGGTATCTACTTGTGCACAGAATAATACAATACTTTTAACTGAGGTTTTGCCACGAAATGTGACTTTTTTCTAAAATATTTTAATGTGGTTATAGTATTGATATTTTGTTTAAGCAAGTTCAATGAGCAATCATGACATTACAAAGTCCTTACATTACATTAGGTCTTTAAAGTAAAAATGTTGGACCTAACCGGTTTGGCTCAGTAAATAGAGCACAGGCCTGCGGACTGAAGGGTCCCAGGTTTGATTCCGGTCAAGGGCATGTACCTTGGTTGCGGGCACATACCCAGTAGGGAGTGTGCAGGAGGCAGCTGATCGATGTTTCTAACTCTCTATCCCTCTCCCTTTCTCTCTGTACAAAATCAATAAAATATATATATTTTTTAAATGTTGGATTAAGTGTTGACAATAGATCTTTGGATAACTAAATTAACAATGAATTAAGTTGTTTTTCTCTCTGCATATAACCTACTTCAGCAGATTTAGATATTATAATATAGTTGGCTGTAAAGCCTATACTGATTCCCACTGGTGATGCAGAAAATTTTTCATCATACATATCCATTTGTGAATGCAGTCCCACACCCACTATAGCAGGCTGATACTTCAAACTACAGTGGGGCCTTGACTTACGAGTTTAATTCATTCTGAGACCGAGCTCGTTAAGGAGCTCCTTAACTCAAATTACTCTATCAACTCAATGCAAAAAAATCAGCCGAGAGACCAAAACTCGTTAGTGGGGACACTCGTAAGTCAAGGCCCCACTGTACTAAGTAAATCTGAAAAAAAAAAAAAAAAAAAAACTTGATCTAGCTCTTTTGCCACATCTACTGAGAGGATGAAGACCATTGTCAGTAATCAGACTGTCAGCATTCCGAAAACTGTCGACATCACCCTGAAAGAAAGCACAGTTATTTTTATAAAGGCCCCAGAGGCACTTCAAACACATCACTGTAGATAGAACTCAGTCTCCTTGGAAAGAAAAAGAAGCGGCTCCGGGTTGACAAGCGGTGTGGAAATAGAAAGCAACAGGCTGCGGCCATGTACAGAACATGATCAAGGGTGTGTCGCTGGGCTTCCGTTACAAGGCGAGGTCTGTGTATGCTCACTTCCCCCATGAACACCATTAATTCATACTAGTTCCCTTGTTGAAATCAGAAACTTCTTGGGTGAAAAGGACATTTGCAGGGTTCAGATGAGGCCAGGAGTGTCTTTTTCAGTATCTCAAGCCCAGAAAGATGAGTTAATTCTTCAAGGAAACAACATTGAACTTTAATCAAATTCAGCTGCTTTGATTCAGCAAGCCACAACAGTTAAAAACAAGGATATCAGAAATATGTTGGATAGTGTCTATGTTTCTGAAAAAGGACCAGTTCAGCAGGCTGATGAACAAGATCTTAGTATTCCAGCTACAGCAATAGCAAGATTCGGATGATTCCTCAGACTTAATGTGATATTTTAAAGATGCAATAAAAGCCATGTATTGGTTGGCGCGGATGAGGGGGTAGGAAGGTGAGAGGACAGGAAGGCAGGCTGGGGCAGGGACTTGATTCTAGACCTGTGGCCTTGATTCTATGTGGGTCTTTGAGAAGAACCAATCCATGTCATTTTTGAAAAAATATGTAAAGGTTGATATGATGTGTGTCACTCCAGAAAAGTGAACTTTAGTGAGATCTTGTTTCTAATTATTGAGAAATATCTTTAAGAAATTGTGTGCAAACTAATTGTGTATAAACTAATTGCAAAACACAGAATAACACTGAAGAATTAGAAAATGCCTTCTGATTATTTTTGTATTCAGTATCTGACTAAAGCCTTAGATTCCTGCTTGATAAAATGATTTGTGGTAGGTGAATCTCTATTTACGGATTTAAAAGCTACACACTTGCTCTGAGCAAAATAAGAAAAGGGATCATTTTCTTGTCCTCCCATTTCCCTGTCACTAGCAGGACCTCCCACCTAACTGCCAGTGCTGGTCTGTCAGGCCATCGTCCCTTGAAGTTCCTTGTTCCAGTCCTTCTGTGAAAAGCAGAATATGTCCTAAGGAATCATAACTTGTGGCTGTTACATCCTAGAATGTGGCATACAGGCCACAGGATACATGATGAAGATTTATTTTAACAAAGAAATAGTAATATTTTTGTTGTGTCTCTGTCCCTAGAATGTTATGTTGAATACGGGGTTGTTGTTTTTGTGGGTTTTTTTTTCGGGGGGGGGGGGAGGAGGGGGGGGGACTATTACCTATTTTGCTATTTAAATGAACTTACCAGCCCACCAACTGTCCTCAGAGATGCACAAACGATCTCCAGAATCATAGCCACAGTCTGTCCTCTGGCTGGGATCCGCTAATCTGCCTAGCAGAGAGGAGATACACAAATTATTTATTAGGCACATTTTGAAACTGTTTATAATTGTCACTGAATTAGGTGAGCTTTTTTTTTTTGGTAAAGATACACATTTATCTTTTTAATTAATTATTTTTGTTTTTCAATTACAGTTGCTAGTAGTATATTAGCTTCCGGTGTATAATATAGTGGTTATACATTTATATAACTTAAGAAGTGATCCCCCCTATAAGTCTAGTATCCAGCTGACACTGTATATAGTTATTACAACATTACTGACTACATATTCCCTATGCTGTACTTCACTTCCCAGTGACTATTTTATAACTGCCCATTTGTACTTCTTTTTTTGTTGTTAATCCTCACCCAAGGATATTTTTCCATCAATATTTTTTTAGAGTAAAAGGAAGGTGGGGAGAGAGAGAGAGACACATTGATAGGTTGCCTCCTGCACGTGCCCCAACCTAGGCCAGAGATTGAACCTGCAACCCAGGTACATGCCCCTGACCATCAACCTAACCTGAGACCCTTTGATGTTTGGGCTAATATTCTAACCACTGAGCACCACCGGCCAGGGCCAATTTGTATTTCTTAATCCCTTCACTCCCTATACCGACCCCCCAAACACCCTCCCAACTGGCAGCCATCTGACTGTTTAAACATGTATCTTCTGATGACTAGTATTCTTCTTCCTATCACTCTTTATCCTTCATTTCTCTTCTCTGAACCGATTTTTTTTTATTACTACAATTTTGTACTCTTGAATTACCTGTCTTGAATATTATTTACTTTTGTAATTATTCTCTCTTCTAGTTCCTTCTCTTCTTCCCTTCAAAATGAGGGTGGTAATAGGCACACAGATTAAAAGAGACCTACAGGCAAACCAAATCCCTGCTGTCATTTATTCAGTTCATCTTTGCTAAATAACTTCCCACTTATGCCTTAGTTATAAAATGGGAATAATAACATTACTAATTATTACTACTGACTCCACTCTCTTTCCAGGTTTGCACTTTTAGCTTTTATACAGAAGTTATTATGTATTTGTTCTCTGTTTAATTTTTGCTATATTTCCTGTTCCAATGGTGTTGTAATGTCTTTGATGGCATGGAAGGTGTCTCAAATATTATTTCCACACGCACATTCCACTTCGCTCTTAGAAAATGCTGGGCACATATAAGCTTGTCACTAGGTGAGTTTAGTCAGGCTTGGTCCTAATGTGTGAATGTGATGCAAGAGCAAGAAAGGCATTCATCTACCAGCCCATGCAGCCTCCTGCTACTACGGGCTTGCAGTCCCCTGAGACTGGCACGCCTCCCATAGTGAACTCTATGTTCACGATTTCTCCTGGACCATGGTCTTTTTGATGCTAAGGGAAAGCCAGATAAATAGAAGTAGATTTGAGTCTCAAGATATACCTTGACTAAGATGGGTGGCTTGCCAACCTCAGTAGCTCCTGCATGTGACTCGCATGCCACAGATAAACTATTATCTCCCTATATTTTTTCCCCATAAGAACTGAACTAATTTCCTTACTGGTAGTGTTATCAGTATGGAGTGGGCAAGAAGCACCACTGTTTCTCATGAGCTCTTCTGTCAGCCAAAACAAAAATATTCTTTAATTTATGAATCTTTCACACAAACATATCTTCTAACTGAACACTGAATGTACTTTATTTTCAAATGGAATAATTTGCAGAAAAACATCTCTTATGCACAAGGTGCCACTATTTGCCATCATCCCCAAAGTAACATAATTAGAACTCTAAGGAATTCAAATTAATTTGATACAACCTTTGTTTTTAAAGCTCATCTCACTGTTTAGAATGGAGTCTGGCACCTAGTAGAAGTTCAGTAAATACTTTCAGAATGCTCAATAGATTAGAAATGAAGTCTTTTTGTGTTTGGCAACTACACTGTATGCCTATTGCAGTTTCTACTAAAAATGGGCAACACATGAAAGAAGGACTTATGGAGGAGGAGGAGGAGGAGGAGGAGGGGAAAAAATAGTGGTTATGTGGGGAAAGGAGGGAAAATAAAATAATCCATTCGAAAAACACCATATGACATATAGAGAGTCCCATTTCCCAATTACTATGTGGTTATATTGGTAGATCATTAGACTGAAAACAAGAGTCATTCTTACCTGTAGTATATTGCCAGCCATGCTGTAGAGGCAGTCCCCATAATATATTTTGTTCATTTTCTGGTGCAAATTTTTCAAAATAACTGGCTGTCTGGCTCAGTAGAATTTTATACATCCCCAATCTCTCAGGATATGCCCAGGGATTAATAATGTACTTTCCATTTTTCACCCTGTAGTCACTGAACTGACCAGGACTCTCCTTCCATAGGGGAGGATACAGATCTGAGAGATTGTATGCTTCTGCTAATGAAACAGAAAAGCAGCCAATTAGTAAGCAGGCCCAAAGAGAAGGGAAAGCCATTATGCCAAAGCTGGGGGTTGAGATTGTGGCAGGCCTTTTATTGGCAAATGGAGGAAGAAGTCATGGTATTCATTGGCTTACATGCCAATATAGACACACTGTTCTTTTCACTCTGGACAATATAGTGTAAATAAGAGTGCTTTTCCAATGAAAATAGGATACCTCACTTGTTAAATAATGCTAATAAGGTAGTTTGTGGTTTACATAACATTGTTTTAAAGCTATTGAAAATTTTAATCTTGATTGAGTAAATATTTTAAACACTTTTAGAAAACGGCTATCATATTTTTATTTTTATTTTCAGTACACCCAGTCACATATATATCTACCTTATTTATTTAGATTTAAAGATATGGTCATTTACTTTGCAGAAAAGAATTTACATAGCAGGCCTGCAGCTGCTATCATTTAAAAAAACCCAACTGCTTGGTCCTTGGCTAGCATTTGTGTCCTTGGCTCTCAAAGTTCCTAATCAACTGTTAAGTGACAAAGGTGACTGTGAAGCTGCATCCATTTGCAGCTAAAGTTCAGGATCTGAAAAAGGGGCTGATGCACAAACGAATGCACTAGACAAGAAATATGAATTTAAAAGGCGTGGGGGCCAGGCGAAAACCTTTCTCTAGTGGAGAGGCTCCCCAAAGCCCTGGCCCTGTTAGCTTTTATTCGATTTTAAAATACACATCTTGCCCTCAGTTAGGCAGGCAACCCAGTAGCAGACAGACTATCTTAAAGGTCAGTAAATATTAGTAGAAATTTACTTTGAGACTATTAGGTCAGGAAATTGCTTGAGCCACCATTATCTTGACAGAACAATTGATGCATAGCTTTAGCCTTGCTAAAGTTCAAGGTCCATCAGCCTTCCAAGTTCCTTGTTGCACTTTCATGATAGTGTTAATGGATAGCTTCCACATCTCCCCCTTTTTGTTTTCTTCATAATTCTTGAAAAGCATATGCCGCCTGAAGGGGCTTGAGTCCTTTTAAGACTCTTCATTCCACATCTGCAGACTAGAAATAACATATAAGACAAGAATGAGATAGGCAATAGTGGTTATGCTAAGAGGCAAATGTAAGGAGATCCAGTGAAAGGGATTAAATTCTTTCATGTCCTTTTTAAATTGCTGCCAGGCACCTAAGGAATTAGTTTGTAAGTTTGCCTGTGCTAATTGTACAATATGCTGTTGTAATTCTAAAATATCAAGGGTTGTGTTACCTTTACCCCAAGCACCAAGAAGGTGATTTTTTATTGATTCGCAAGGGTGTAAGGTACTATTATAGGGAACAGGGGTAACACAAATCTGGGAAAAGTTATAATGACACTGCAAGGATATTCTTTGCGCTAAGCTGTGGATTTTATGACCCATCCACAGGACTGTAGACTTTGGTGCCAATAATTCTATCTCAAACTGGCTGTCAATTCTTTTTTGTATAGATAAGATCTTAGTTACATTTTCCTTAACTTGTTGTACAAACTGAGAAGTTTGAACAGTTTGTACCATGCATGAAGCAGCAATTCCCACAGAAGTAAGTAACATTGTGAGGGCAAAGAGTCCTGCTATTAACATTCCAAGAAATCTTTTTTGTCGTTTTAAGATTTTTACCAGGTCATGTAACAGTTGGTAGGTTTGATGAGATTCCCAAGGCTCGGTTAGGTTAGTAGGAACCCAAGCGAAAGCAGGTTGTTTTAAAATCATGAGGGAATCTTTTTGGTATGTAGAATTAGTACAATGGGATAGTGTGCAACCTGTGCATGACACCTCATACATATAGCTTGTTGCAATAAGGCACATCTGGATGGGGCCTGAGAGGAATACAAAAGGACCAAATACATCGGTGGTGGCAAATACTGTCTTATTGGGAGTTCCTCAAAAGGTACAAATGGAATTATCTAAGCTATAGTTAAAACTATACTATTTTATAGGTGCAAGTGCAGCAGCTAATTTGCGTATTTTGTAGGGGCCAATTATCATGTTGTAATTGAGATCCAACAAATCATCCTCCATGCCATGAGATGGAGTGATTAGCTTCAACATATAGATGGGATGTGGTCCCCTTCCATTTTAGGGTGCAACTGTTACTATACACAGACCCGTAGGGGTTCCAATCCACAAAAGAAAAACTGTTATTAAGTTTGCTGCTGGTGGGGTAGTCACTATACCAGTCTTGCCAATTTATTTCTTCCTCGGTGGGGTGCCATTCATAAGACTTTTTACATAATGGCTTAGTTGGGGGCTGTCTTAGTAATGTTACATTTTCTGTACCTCTCCCAGGAGCAAGTAGTGATAGTAGATTATTTGGGCTTTTGCTTCCCCCTCCTTTGGTGTCCATGCTAGCCAGAAACCTCTCTTTCATTCTATACACAAAGGAGCAGTAGTTGGATTCTGTGTCATACAAAAGGCAAGCTGGGTGGCGACACCCGTGTAATTATACTTTGCCCATATGCTTCCTTATTCCACCCATGGTCCTCCTGGATGACCAAGGTGCTTGGTATTATTGGTGACTACACTAGGCAGGGGATCAGCCCAAGTAAGGGGTCTTCCCCATGGAGGGTCAGGAACATAAGTCCAATATACTTCCCCATTTGCCCCTGGTAGTATTGCTGCACAACTGGTGGCTGCTGGCATGGCAAGAAAGATTTTTCTCAGGCGTTCTTGGGGTTTTGGTCTCTTCACAAATTCACTCAGCTTTCTGGACCGTCTTCTTCACCATCCCCCAGGTTCTCCTCCCATTCCTTATCTTCAGTGTGTTGCTTAGGGCTACTGCTATCTGTGGCTGGAGTAGTTGATTGTCTGCAGCTGCAGGTACAGGGTGCGGTTCCAGGTGCAAGGTCTTCATTAATCTGGTCAGTTCCTCCCTTGGATCCATGTTGAAGTTAATATTTCTTGCAGGAATCCACATGGGCTTGGAGAAGTTTTCTGGAAATACACAAGCATATCCTTGACCAAATGTTAACAAGGAGTCAAGGCCCTTCCATAAACCAGACTTCGGATCTTTCTATTTAACCAGACCATTTTCCTTTGGCTTATTCTGACACCGGTGTAATTCCATGGGTGCCTTGCCATCAGCATTACAAGTGAAAAAATTTAAAGTAATTAAGGTTTGATGTAGTTTATTTACAGGAAATTTCTCCACTATTCCCCCTTTTGTTTTTCAAGTTGGGATTTTAGCCGCTGATGTTGGTGTTTTATGATTGCGTTTCCCTCTGTATTTCCTTCCATAGTAATTTCTAAGCCACATTTAGGGAGTTTCTTTTTAAAACTTTCACTTTCTTTTAAACAGAGCAACAAACTTGGTTGCTTTTCAGATGCTGGCCAATACTGCAATGCATACATTTCAAGTAAAAGTAACTCACTTTTTACTTATGGTGTCTCATTAATGGTGAGATTTAATGCTTGAATAATAACTTTCAGTTTACTTTATAAATAGTAGCGAAAGAGATTTTAAAATTTCTCCTTTGTATTAAGCTTAAAATTTACTTTTAAACAGCATTCTTTTTGGCTAGTGCTCATTTGCATATGTGTGCAAATTTTACTTTGGACTTTACTGGAATCAATTGGTCATAAAATATTGGCTTCTCATATAAATGAGTTTATATGAGACCTTGATTACATTATGAAAAGCTAACGAAGTATTCAGCAACCTTGTCCTGCCAAGCTTAGAGGTTGAAACTATAACATTTAAAATATATGAATATAAATAGAACACAGTTATTTTTATTTGATAAAGCTTCCCACGTGATGGCATGGGAAAATGCTTCACAAACATTTGGTTAAACTGTAAAATGTTTGCACCTGGCTATAAAGCAAGTTGGGTTCCTGGGCTGAAGAAACTCTAAGGAGGCTAGTCACTAGGGAGAGGAAGCTGGGCGTTGCTATGTGATGTCATTACGGGCATCCACAGCGACCTTTTCAGGGCTGGGCTGAGCTGTGGGCTGCATTTTGCGCCATGGGGTCTTGGCAGCGTTGGTTGCGATTTGGTGGGTGTTGCTCTGGGGTGGTGGCAGGGCCTGTGTCCCACTTGGGGGAAGCCAAGTGTTGGTTTGTTGGCACCAGGTCTGTCATGCTGTTTATTTTTAAATGGCCAGTGTGCATCATGGCAGCTCCTGCATTGAGCGTCTGCCACCCCCCCCCCCCCCCCCCCAGTGGTCAGTGCTTTGCCGCAAGCCGGTCCATCCTTACTGCTTGACACATACGCTGCAGGGAAGAAACATCTGCACCGCAAATGTTTCCAGGGGAACTGGGGTACTAGGAAAACCGTTCTCAAGATGTTTGCTCCCCCTTTACGCTATGTGGTTTAAACCCAGGTCACCCTCTTCCGAGAAAGGGTGTTTCCCCAGGTGGGGATTTTTCCCCTGAAGGTAGG
>NW_005871198.1:2151313-2179721 GCF_000147115.1 Myotis lucifugus
GGGTAGTTAATCACTTTAACTACAAAACAATCACGCTTTAAGCTACATAATCTTTACTCCCTGGAATGGAGACAAGAAACGCCCTAACCTTTGGAATAGAAATTGACAGGATTAAAATCAACTGGTATAAATACAGATGTAACAAGACAGCAGAACACAGAACCTAGAGACAGAACCTAAAGACAGAACCTAGAGACAGAACCTAGCTACAGAACTTGGCTGGAGAACCTAGACAGAACATGGCGGGAGAACCTGGCTGGAGAACCTGGAGAAGCTGGATGGAGAACCTAGCTGGAGATCCTGGACAGAACCTGGCTGGAGACCCTGACCAGAACCTAAGACCAGAACTTCTCTGGTGATCCTAACCAGAACTTGGCTGGATCTTGACCAGAACTTCGATGGAGTTCCTGACCAGAACTTGGCTGGATCCTAACCAGAACTTCGCTGGAGATCCAGACCAGAAATTCGCTGGAGATCCTGACCAGAACTTCGCTGGAGGTCCTGACCAGCTTCTTACTATCCTGCCACAATAATTTCTATCTTGTTGCTGAAATTACATATATGATCTTGTTCATTGACAACTTTTTCCATTAGAGTCTTTAACATATTAATTTAGATTAGCAATTTTCAACCGTTTTCATCTCGTGGCACACATAAACTAATTACTAAAATTCTGCAGCACACTAAAAATAGATTTTTTTGGCCTATCTGATAAAAAAAATGTAGGTATAATTTTGACTCATTCACACTGGATGGCTATTGTTGTGTTGGCTGTTGTCATTTTTTAATTTGACAATTTAAGGGAAAAGAAGTCAGTGCTCCTGACTAAATAGTCAGGTATTGCATGTTTTAAAAATTCTTGCAGCACACTGGTTGAAGATCGCTGATCTGGATGTTTAAATTCTATTTGAGATGGTTTCAACACCTGTAGCATATCTGAGTCTGGTGCTAATTTCTTTGCAGTTTGGAAGTACATTAATTTCCTTGACTTTTTATATGGCCCGACATTTTTGGAACATGCAACATGTTTAGATATTAATAAATATTTATCCACCATTTTACAAAGACAGATTATATTGGATTCTGAGCTAGAAATGTAGGTTAACTCAGGCATACCTTTCCTTCTGTTAGGCCTTTGGGTAGATGGTGGAGTGGAGGGAGGGGGAGCTGCCAGTCTAGTTGAGCAGGATGTGATATTTGTTTGGTTGTTATAGTTATGCTCCGTGAACCACAGGCTTCAAATGTTTCTATTGGCAGTTTGTGTTCTATATTGGGGGTTGGCTTGCCAGAGGATTTCCAGTAAAACTATCTGCTCTACCTTCAGCTCTGGATTTTCCCTCTCTGCTGTGCTGTTCTTCAAGGGGAGTCAGCCTCATTAGCTCTCCCTGCATATTTCACACTTACTTTTGCTTGACACCTATTGGCCTTGTGGGGGTGGGAGTCGGGAGTTATTCTTTGATGTTAGGACTAAGCCTCCATGTTTGGCAGGCACTGGCCGGGGGGGGATGAGGCCTGCACAAGTGCTGTTTGCCCACCTTTTGCTCTAGTTCTGGGCTTCCTGGCATTTTTCTTATTCCTTCCCCATGGCTAGAAGATTTGCATGTTACCTTCTCTCAGCTGCCATGGATTGTCACCTGTCTCCTAACGTGACCGTGTGTTGTCCTGTTATTCCCTCACACACAGATTAGGGCTTTTGTTTCATAAGGGAATAAGAGGGAAGGGTCCAGGAGGAGTTTTGTGTTCCTCCTCCACTACCTGCTATTCCCCCTCCCTGCTTGCATTATGGGAGAATCTTTCTCAAGACTGTCTCTCATCTTCTCTGCAAAAAATTATATATATATTTCCCTCCCAAAAACAACAACAACACTATGTATATTTTACTGATAAAGTGTATGTCAGATGAAAGGAAAAAGGACACTGAAAGGTGACTGGCAGGGTTCTGGCTTGGTCTGAGACACACATGGGTACAATTCAAGACCACTACACATCCAGTGGCAATGAATACATCTCACTCTTTCCAGACTCAGCCTTAAATGGCTGCCACCTCTTCCTTTCTTCTTGAACTTATGTCGTTTAGCAGCTTCAGTGTTTTCATGCCCTGAGATAACCTTAATTGCAATAGCTCAGAATTCAATGGAACTTATCTTTGTACAAAGATAAATAAATATTCATCATTCCTTTTTTTTTTCCTTTTAATCCTCACCGGAGGATATTTTTCCATTGATTTTTTTTTTTTTTTAAGAGAGGATAGAAGAGAGAGAGAAAAATAGAAACATCAATGTGAGAGAAAGAGAGACACATTGATTGGCTGCCTCCTGCATGTGCCCCTACCAAGGCCCAGACCAGGGAGGAGCCTGCAACTGGGTACATGGCTTTGACAGGAATTGAGTACAGGACCCTTCGGTCCGCAGGCCAATGCTCTAGCCACTGAGCCAAACAGCTAGGGCTCAATCATTCCTTTTTGATAAATTGCCAGAAGGGGTCAATGGTAGAAAACGGAGGGACATATGTAACACTTTACAATAAAGATAATTTTTTAAAAATACTCATTATATACTTATATATATAATCCTCATTAAATCTAGTTGCTTGAGGACTTTGAAAAAAGAGAGTCCACCAGTGTTGACATAATCACTGCTGTTAGATTAGTATTAGATATCTGACAATGTGTCAGGAACAGGATTTGCAGGTCTGACGCAGCTCTTGACAGGCAGTATTTTTAAGAAACTTCTTTTGGTGCCCTCTATTTATTCATTAGCATATGTTTATGTCTAAGCCATCTCTCTTCAAATGAACTTCCATGACTATTTTCCCACTAATAAAATCATATTTTTTAGGGTCAGCAATTCAACTATTATGCATACTCACAATACAATCTATTCAATTTTTCCACTGTTTTTGAGGATAAGCATCATCATTAAAACTATCTTCAGTGCTCGCTTCGGCAGCACATATACTAAAATTGGAACGATACAGAGATGATTAGCATGGCCCTTGCGCAAGGATGACACGCAAATTCGTGAAGCGTTCCATATTTTTTAAAAAAAACAAAAAACTATCTTCATAAGTATGTATATTAACATAAACATCATGTCAGAAATTGTTCTATCAGTCAAGAAATTCAAAACAAGAACATGATTGTAATCTTTTTTATCATTATTGAGCTATATTTATCTGTGATATTATATTAGTTTCAGATGTACAACATGATTCAAGATTTGTATATATTATGAAATGATCACAACAATAAATCTATTATTCATATAATCACATCATCTTTATCCACTCATCTATCTTTATTTTTTTATATTTATACTAGAGTGCATGAAAATTCATGCACTCGGGGGGGTCCCTCAGCCCAACCTGTGCCCTCTCAAAGTCCAGGACCCCTCAGGGGATGTCCACCTGCCAGCTTAGGCCTGCTACCTGGGGGATCAGGCCTAAGCTGGCAGTCAGACATCTCTCTGGCAGCCTGGGAGCTCTTGGGGGCTGTCCGACTAATGGCCTAGGCCTGCTTCCCCTGGGGAGCCATTAGTCAGACATCCTTAGCGCTGCCATGGATGTGGAAGAGGCTCCCGCCACTGCTGCTGTGCTGGCCAGCCATGAGCCAGCTCTGGCTGAGCAGCACTCCCCCTGTGGAAGCCCACTGACCACCAGAGGGCAGCTCCTGCATTGAGGTCTGCCCCCTGGTGGTCAATGCACATCATATCAACCAGTTGTTCCTGGTTGTTCTGCTGTTAGGGTCAATTTGCATATTACCCTTTTATTATATAGGATTAATCAATCAAACCAAGGTCACAATAGCAAAGCTACCTGGATGAATCAGTCTTCTCATCTATATTATGTTCTTAAGATAATGCAATAAACAGGAAAGAGACCTAATCCAGCCTAAGTGTCAGAGAAGACTTCTTTGAGGAATATTCAAGGATCAGCACTTTAACCAAGCAAATTAGGAGGAGAACATTCTAAACAGGAATTCTGAAAACTGCAAAACTCTCAGATTTTAAAGACTGGGACACACCTAAAATGTACTTGTTTTTCACCAATAAAATAACTATTTGGAAAATAGTTATTTAATAAAATAAGCTATTTGGAAAGGAGAGGTAAGAATTATGAGTGAATCTGTTTGGGACCATCCCACAGAACCATGATTTCAAAGTCATTTTCCTTAGAATTTCAAGACTTTTAATCAAGCATCTTTACCTCCAATGTTTTCTATTTATTTTGTGCTAGTTTGTGTTTTAATCTTTCAAAAAGTTTATCCATATTTTCTGTTTTCAAATGTGTTGGCACAAAGTTTCTCATGTTATTTTTTTAAATGTTGGGATGCAGCCATATCCCCTCTCATATTCCTGACTTTGGTCATTTGTGTCCTACTCTTTTTTTCTTCATCAATCAAACTGAGAATTTATAAATTTTATTGACATTTGTGAAAAGTATTGTTTTATTTGATTTTCTCTATTGTTCATCCTACAGTGACCCTTTGAAGACCCAAGGCACCTTACCTCTTCCTTGGCTCAGTATATCATATATATCCCATTATAACTTTCTGTCCCTGAACATCTCATGTAAGTGGGGGTCTCTGACCCTCTCATGTATGTGGGGTTCCCATGCCTCTATAAATCTTAAATTTGTTTTTTTCTCTTGTTAATCACTCTCATGTAACTTTAATTATTAGACTAGCCTTGAGAATCTTGAGGATAGAGGAGTTTCTTCCTCCCCACAATGGCAATAGAACATTATATATTACTTTCTTCTGTCACAGAGAGTATTTTCATAAGAAGACTTACACAGCACATCAGTTGGGACAACGCAGTCTCATTTAGCCATGTCCCTCTAATCCAGTAGTTCTCAACCTTCCTAATGCCGCGACCCTTTAATACAGTTCCTCATGTTGTGGTGACCCCCAATTTCATTGTTACAAATTGAACATAATTAAAGCATAATGATTAATCACAAAAACAATATGTAATTATATATGTGTTTTCCGATGGTCTTAGGCGACCCCTGTGAAAGGGTCGTTCGACCCCCAAAAGGGTCGTGACCCACAGGTTGAGAACCACTGCTCTAATCAGACTGCACAGACCAAGGTTTTACCTAAAAATGTGTACTTGCCCCAGAGGAAATGAGTGGCAGTGTTCAAATGCTGCCACCGTGTGGCAGAAGAGAATGGGCACTGGTCCCTGCTAAAAGAGAGGACAAATGCGAAGAGGCCAACGTAATTGTACATTTTGGGGAAGTTTCCCATCCTCATAACTAAAACACCTAATCATTAAATAATTACTAGTGTTTTGGGTTTGTTCATCTCTAAGGACTATTAAAACAAATAATGACTTTTATATGCAAAGTTATTTCCTTTAACAATTTGCTAATTAGGCTATTTGGGGGAAAATGTAAAGAATAAAAATACTATTTAGAAAGTAGCCAAGTAAGCCAGCCAGATAAAGATAAGTATCACATGATCTCACTCATATGTAGAATCTAATGAACAAAATAAACTGATGAATGAAATAGATCCAGAGACATAGAAGCATGGAACAGACTGATGAACTTCAGAGGGAATGTGGGAGTGGGGAGGTGGGGGGAGAGAAATTAACTGGGAACTTATGTGCATATATGCATAGCCGATTGACATAGACAATAGTGTGGTGAAGGTTTGGGAGGGGTGAGTGCAGGGAGGAGGGGATCAATGGGAAAACAACAACAAAAAACACAAAGGGAACTTCTGTAATACTTTCAACAATAAAGATAAATTTTTAAAAATTAGAAAATATGTAATTAAATGTTTGATCATCTAATCCTCATTAACTTCTTTTCTTATTTATTTATTCATTCATTCATTCATTTAAGCCAAAGGTCCTAATGATGATAAACCAACAATTTAAGTATTGAGTTGCAAAATTTGGATAGAAATTCTTGAATTGTTTCAGATACATACTTAGGTTTCTTTTACCAACATGGAATTGTATTATGCAGTTTTCAACTTATATTTGTTTAGTGTAATTTAATAATGTATATTTATCAGAGGTATTTATAAATTTGAAGAAATGCCTGTACTTATAGACTTATTTTGTTCTTTCTAAGGTTGCTATAATACTACATTGTAAGTACGTATCGCCAGCCTCATAGCATAGTGTCATTGTGTGCCACTCACAGAAGTTTGCTGGCTAGGAAACAACACAGAAATCAGTGAGAGCAATGAGTTTCTGTTGTCATTTAGTTACTTGCCACTACAAGCAGCAGACCCTAAAAACATGGACTCAAGAGGCCCTGCAATGAACACTTCAGACCCTTTGTTGATCCAAACCAGTGATCCTCAAGTAGGGGCAATTTTGCCAACCAGGATACAACTAGCAATGTCTGGAATCATCTTTGATTGTCATACTCAGAAGAGAGGGTGCTACTAACATCTAGCGGGCAGAGCCAAGGGATGCTGCTAAGTATCCTACAATGCACATGACAGTCCCCCCAATAAAGAACCATGGGGCCTGAAATGTCCATTGTGCCAAGGTTGAGAACCTGACCTAGATGAAGGAAAGCTAACAGGTTCACTCAACAGAATGTCTTATTAAACAAATGTCAAAGACCCTCCATTGTGGAAATGAACACTGATGGGGGGTTTTATGCTTGCTCAGATGTAAGAAACTTACTAGCCCGTTGAAGAAACTGCCCTGAGGGCCCTCTGAAGTTAAAGAAACCTTTCTATGACAGAAAAGGAAACTTTATTGTGGTTTAGACTAATTAAAGGATTGAATCTTGGACCCTGCAAAGTGTACTAGTAGAAATAGTATAGAAACCTTTACTTAATTTGTTAAAACACATCCTATTTGTTCATTGGTCATGAAGGGATCTCCCATTAAGTCCAGTAATGACCTAATATGTCACTGGGTTCCAATATGCTTGAGTTTTTAGTTGTTAATCATCTCTGGCTAATGCATCAATAAAATTACATATCTGTTCATCAACAGAGTGACCAACCCAGTGAGGCAACTTGCCAGCAGGAGGCACACAACTGCCTTCTTTGGGGGGAAATTCCATCAGCCTGAGAAGTTACTAAATTGGTAAATCATACCAACCATGGCCTGTGTCATTGAAGACTAAGTTTTGAAACTTTTTAGAATTTTAAGATGTTGAGTTACTTCAATTTGAAGCTATAGAAGAGAGAGCTAACATTTCAGATTATTTTTTTAATTAGCTTAGTTATAGATGAGCTTCAGTACTATTGAGAGCATGGACAGCATATAAATGCCCAAGCTGTTTAGGGCAGAGGTATGTCAAAGCAAATATTCAGCCCCTGAAAAATAGCATAGGCCCTTGATATTATCACATCTTTAACATAGAGTCACAATAAAAAGTGCATGTGAGATTATAGCATAGAGAATAAAAGAAGACTATGGCTAGATTTACAATTAGTTTGACAGATCAGCCCAATTTGACCTTAGAAATCGTGAAACTGGATCATGGAAATCAGGGAACTAGTTGAGTAAAATAAAAAAATAAAAACAGGAGAGAGTCTGAGCATGGGGTTCTGAGAGAAAGAACAGGCTAGTTTATGAACCAAAGTGCTATTTTCCATTGAAGGAATAAAATGAAACCATAATGTGTCTCAAGATATTTGGATACAAGAATGAATGTGGGTGCAGTGGTTATAGGTTAGAGGCAGCATTCAAATTCATATTGAATTTTGTATTAAATTTAAAAGCATATAAACAACTGAAAAAAAGAGCTTCTTGGTGTTACATGGTATCCCTTTGCTGCAAGAAGCTAATTTTTTAAATCAAAAATTATAGAATTTTTTTATGTCCCTATCATACACAGGGGCAAATTTTCTACATGTCAAAACAAAAATCAATCATAAGCTGTTATAGATAAAACCTATCTTCCTCATTTCTCAGCCTCCCATGATTTCCAATGAAGGAAACAGAACACCATCCTGCCAAACACATGACATTTCACTGTGAAGACACAAAGAGACCCAGTACTGTAAAATATAGATCAAAGTAGTAATCTTTTGATGTATGCACAAACTTACAGTGGCCCTACTCAAAAAATACTTGTTATCCAGAGAGAATAATACAGAGTTGTTTTTTTCTTAATTATTATGCAGTATTTATCTAAAATTCAACCTTGTTCCTTAAGAAGGCTCTTGGCCAACATTAAAATAAAGTAAAAGAATTCATGGAATAATTTGAATAAAAAACACTCTTTCAACATGTGCTTAGTTTTCACTTCTTTTGGAAAGTGACAACTTATTCATATTATTTTCACTTTGAAGCCACTTTTCTTAATCCAATATTAATTAACTGAAGCAAGATAACAATTTTAAGGGCCCTACAATCCCCCCTTTTGAATTACCCTGCAGGGGTCCTGGGGAGAGAGGCCTACTCTTTTTGTTTCATCTGGTTTCCCTCATAACCAACTCAGCAAAGGCTGGGGTCCTGCCAGCATGAGCGATGTCCCAGTCAACCTCTCCTTTTCTTATAATTTTTTAACCTCTCCTTTTAAAGATTGGCTTCAGGTAGAGTCATGGAAGTATTTGTGCTCTTAAACCTTCAGCTCAGTTGAGAGGCAAAGCCAGGCACCAACAGCTCCACTCCACTAGAGCTTAGAGGAGGACTCTGTCATTGTGGTGAAGGTAGCAGATGTACCTTAGCCCTTCAACACACCTGCTTAGATCCTTTCTAGCCACACCTGAGCCGACTTGTCTCTTAGTGTCACTAAATAATTTGCAAAACTGTTTCCAGCCACTGACAAAAGCAGGCTAAGTTATGTCATGCCATGAAGAATTGATGAATAATAGTGTTCATTGCTTAAAAGATGGCCAGGAATCCTGTCATGCTTGGATACAGAAGGACTCACTAGCACACTTCCACAATCAGAAGAATATGACCAAATGCCACTCTTTTGGGCTCTCCAAGAACCTGAGCCCTGGCTGTGTAGTTGATGTTGATTCCTGATGAATCCCAGGTTCATCAGGAGTTTCTCTACAAGGAAGGATGATGTAGAGGGGGTGATATTGCAGGCGCTACGGCTTTCTATATCCCTTGTGAAACATTTTTAATATCGTGGTTAACATGATACATTTATAAATGACTACTAGGAAGCCAGATGGTTTCAATAATATTCCAGCTACACTTAGTAAAATACATTACACACACACACACACACACACACACACACACGACTACAGCTTTACATTTTATATTTTAAAACTCTGTTAAAAAAAAACAAAACACCTTTGCTTCCACACAAATAAGATTTACATTCAAAATGTATCTAATTTTAAATCTCACCATTCAATCCATTGCATTCATCAACCCTTCGTTTACCAAAAACTGTTCCCATGCTGGCAACTAATGCAAGAATTGAAAATTAAATGAATTAACCAGCTGGAATAGCAGCTCTTTTTTTTTTAACTTGGGGGAAGAGTAGAATAATATTTCCACACATCATGAAATCCTGTTACCTCAAGGGAAAAAAATATATCACATTCAACTTACCTACTTTCTCGTGAAATTTTCCCCTTGGATCATATCAAGATTTAAATGACCTCATCAAAAACTGGAGTTATTTGGCATAGTAAATTCTCTATAGATATGTAAATCTCATGTTACACTTCCAGTGCTCCAGGGACACATTTATTGATTGCATGCACTATGAAATATCTTTTCTGCAATAGAAATATAAATGTATACTAAAATTCATCAAATGATGTTGAATTAAATACAATCTTAAAAGTATTCAGTCAAGAGGTCAATATTTTTATATAAGGATACCAGGTTTCCCTTACCTTAAAATTGTGCTGTAGTATAGGAATAATAAGTGTTTGAATCATATTGTTTTAAATCACACATTTATTAAAGAGAACAGTGTGGCTAGCTGCACTGTGTCCTAATGGCTGGTGGACCGGAGTGGGCACGTGGATTCAGATCCAGGCTCACGGGCCAGCTCTGCGCCCTGTGGCTCCCTCTCCAGCCCAGTAGCTGCAGTGCAGGCCTCTGGGTTAAGCGTGCACGTCCTCAGGAAAGGCCTCTAGCGCTGATGTAACTTTCACCTCATTCCTAGTAGCAACTCTTTGTTCTCCAGAAAGACCTCTTGTCTTACCAGACTGTCTGTTGCAAACCTTAAATTTTGGCTCATTTCATACTGCATTTGAGAATAAATGGCTATTTTCTGCAAAAGAATATATCACAAATTTTTTTAAATTTCAAAATTATTGTCGATATCAGCTGGTTTCTTGAATATTAATTAGAATGATTCTTTAAATGTGTGGCTTTCTCTTACCTGGCCCATAAACTATATAAATTTATTATAAATATATTTCCCTAGGATTCCTTTTTAAAGACTACATTAAACAAAGTACATAAAACTTCCTCGGTTATTACAGAGTGAAATAAGAATAATAATGAAATTCTTTAGATCACCACTAGATGGTACTATAAAACCTATTAAATATATTCTATCCCCTTTGTTTTTGGTGCCTTCTGTTTCAGGATCTTCCCAGGTGTTTTTAAATGAATACACGTTTAATTATAAATAATTTTATTGAATGGCTTCTATAAAAACCAATCACAATGTATTGTACTAAATGAGTGACCTTGGACAAGTTAGCTATCCTCCCTGTGCCTCAGTTTCCACATCTGTGAAATGAGGAGAAGACTCTTGGATCTCATGCAGGATCTCATACCGTGGCCTCTTGGCCTTGGCTGAACACACCAAGGGTGAGCCTCTGTCCTGGAAAGACTGATTCAGAACCCTTTCCTCCTTTTTCTTTTTCAACTAAAATTAGAAAAGGACAGCCCGTGCCTCTCTGGTAGTGGGAGCTGCAAGGTGTGGGCTGCAGGTGCTGGGTGAGTAAGACAGGAAGCTGGCCTCCTCAGGTAAAATCTGGAAACAGCCCATGCCCATCGGTAGATGAGTGGATAAAAAAGCTGTGGTACATTTACACCATGGAGTACTATGCAGCAGCAAAAAAGAAGGACCTGTTACTCCTTGAGATAACCTGGAAGGACCTGGAGAGTATCATGCTAAGTGAAATAAGCCAGTCAGAAAAAGACAAGTATCACATGATCTCACTCATATGTGAAATCTAAAGAACAAAATAAACTGATGAACAAGATAGATCAGTGGTCGGCAAACTCATTAGTCAACAGAGCCAATATCAACAGTACAACGATTGAAATTTCTTTTGAGAGCCAAATTTTTTTAAACTTAAACTATATAGGTAGGTACATTCAACTTTAAATTCAACTTTAAATTGCTGGTTTTCGTCTTCCATTTTTCTTTGCTTCTTTGTAGCCATCTCAAATAGGGCACCTAAAAATGTTTCATTGTATAATAATAAAGCCACCAACACAAAAGAATTACAATTCTTAAATTGATGACAAAAATACCTGTAGGGTTTGCAGCTGGTTGGAAAAATACAGGTAACTTTATGCTTCGAGTAGGTACTTTTGTCACCCGCGCGCGATTTTCGGACACGACTAGCACTAACTACTGCACCACAAGACTGCTGACTGACTGGCTCACTCAACTCGTGCATGAATCGCGCGCGCCTCCCCCGCGCTGCGTATCCCAAGGCCCGACGAACCAACACCCCCCACTTCTTCTAATGCCACTTCTTCAAAATAGACTCACCCAGGCTGAAAACCGACTTCTGCGCATGGGCCACGAAGTTTCAATCGCACGGTACGCGCGCGTCCACATGTGGTATTTGTGGAAGAGCCGCACTCAAGGAGCCAAAGAGCCACATGTGGCTCACGAGCCGCGGTTTGCCGACCACTGAGATAGATCTAGAGACATAGAAACATGGAACAGATTGACGAATCTCAGAGAGAAGACAAGGGTGGGGCAGTGGGGTTTAGGGGGAGGAAAAACCAAAGAACTTATTTGCATACATGCATCACCCACGGGCACAGACAATAGGTGGTGAAGGCCTGGGGCAGTGGCGGGGCAGACTAGAAGATGTCAATGGGGAATGAAAAGGGGATCTCTGTAATACTCTCAACAATAAAGATAAATTTAGAAAACAAAAGCAGAGGAGCAGAGATAAAAGGCCACCCTAGAGACTGACAGTGCCCAGTTCCAGCTATTCCTGGAGCCTGTGGCAGCTCTGCCCTCCCAGAGGTTCACCAGTCATACTCCTTTACTCACATTTGACAACAAAGTATGCTCCAATAAATACTCTTTTTTGCCCCAGCTAGTTTGATTCAGGTTTCTATCCCTTTAACCAAAGGAACTCTTACTAATCCAGGTGGTCATTCATCCTATCCATTCAAAAGTGTAGCCCCGGTCTGTTTGATTGTGGCTCAGTTCGTTGGAGCATCATCCCCTACACTGAAAGGTCACAGGTTAGATTTCTGGTTAGGACACATACCTAGGTTGTGGGTTCAATCCCCGGTTAGGGTGCATAAGAGAGGCAACCCAATCATTGTTTCGCTCTCCTTTCTCTCTCTCTCTCCCTTCCTCTCTCTAAAATCAATAAATATATCTTCAGATGAGGATTTTAAAAAAGTGTAGCCCAGCAGTTTAAGTCTTCACCCCATAATCTCAAGTGTAACTCCCATTGTATTAAAAATTCTAAGAGGAAAAAAAAAAAAAAGCAAAGAGAGCCAAAGGCAAAAATTAGGGGAATTTCAAATAGGAGAATTCAACACTTCTGACCCATTAGGACTAAGTAGTATCTTGAAGGGACACAACTCCCCAGAAATGCCAAGCACTTTGCAAATGGGTGTTATCTCCTACAACCATCACTTCAGTACTATTATTCTGGATGGCTCAACCCTCTCAAACTTTCTGCTACTGGGGATTTCAATAGCTTTGGAGGATAGGTGAGTGGCATGACCTTATTTCATTAACATATAGTGGTCTTAATTCCTTCTTTATAAACTAATGGGATAAGCATGTATCTCTCTGGTACTTATAGTCTCAGAAATACAGCATAAAGGAAATAGCAGAAAATACTAAGGATCTAGTGCGAAACCTCAAAGCAATAAACCAATTTGAATCTCTCTCCCACTCTGTCTTCCCTCCCTCCCTTTCCTTTTCTCTCTCCCCTTTCCTCTCTCTTGTTACCTCTCTGTCTCAATTGTATAATGTAGGATCTTGAAATCCATATGTCAATGTGCTATGAAAGCAGAATCCTAAAATGGGGACACTGCTAGGGAGTTAGGGTCAGAGAGAACTTGGTCACTTGCCTACTACTTTTGCAACTATTTTAAACCCAGCAGGAATATACCCTAAATGAGTACAGGGCAGTCAAGAATCGTTCTTCTGCTGATTACTACACAGGTCAAATTATAGCTGTTAGATATGTGAAGGAACAATATAAAATACAAAAAGTAAAACATGGTTTGAAAAAGCCTTTTTATAACTATAAATATTTCATTTTCATTCATCCTTCTCTCCATCATTGCAATAATGAACAAAAGAAACTATCAACAAGCCATAGCCCTTCCCCCATCTATTCTAAACAAGCTTAACTTCTCACCTGTAGCCTTTTAGGAGTGATCCAATAGTGTCTGGTTCTCTAAGATCACAGTATTTGAAATGGCACTTCCCTTCACCAATGATACTTAATTCAACCAATTCACTTTTTGTCCCATTTGAATTGATTACGTTTTCTCTATTTCCATTACATTCAGGTAAGTAAGATAAGTAAGTAGCCCATAGTAGACCTTTCTATTCTCCAGGTTCCTTTACAGCTGACCTTATGATATTTTTGCTGCTCCACAGAATGCCAAGTGTCACTGTTTCTCCATCTAAGATTTTCCACCACCCAAGGACTTCAACTTCTTCCCCATGTTGTAGAAACTGCATCCCTTCAACATTTCTGCATAACATTACACTGTTTCTCAAAATGATTATACCAGTTTATAATCCTACCAGCCACAGGCAAGACTTTCTGTTGCTCCATATCCATTTCAATATGCAACTTTATCAAACTTCTAATATTTCAAAAATAAGGTGGGTATGATATGGTAGTGCCAGGGTCCAGCCCCAGCGGTCCAGGGGTTCCCAAAGGTGTGGACGTGTACTGGGCTGCATATCTGGTACTTCGGCCAAACGGGTCATGCTGTGCTGTCTGTTCCTAAAACACATAGATAGAAAGGTACTGACATCAGGCCAGGCCTTGAGATATGGTCTCATGGCCCCTTCCCAGCACGCAGGCCTTCTTTCTCAGAAGGCCCGGAAGTCTCATTCCAAATTTGGGAGACAAAAGACTGGAAAAAGTATAAATAAAGAGAGTTTCCTCCATATTGGGGGGCCCAGAATTTGAAAGACACATTTTTCTCTGGGCCTCCACAGAATTTAAAAACAAAATGTAACTCCTATAGTCTGGGCTGCAGTTCAGCCTCTGCTCCAGCAGGGTGCTGTAATTGTAGTCTCTGGCCATGGAAATCGGGGCTGCAGTTCGGCCTCTGCTTTGGCAGGGTGCTGTAACTGTAGTCAGCTGACCAGCTTAATAAAGGCTCTTAAATTTAAATTCTGAGTCGGTGGTCTATCTTGCTGAGTGAACCCATAACAGACGGAGTTGGGGAAGAATGAAAGACACGGAGACAGCGTTCAGATGATCAGCATAGCTCTCTTTATTCTCCATGGATCCTCCTGTGCCTGGCTGAGGCCACAGAGAGAGATCCAGAGGCAAGCTGAGCCTTTATTTTATTGTCAGAGGTAAACAAGGTAGTGGTTACCATAGTTACAATGGTCTTGTGAGTTTCACTTGTTTTGGCAGCAATTGCTGCACCTCCCTCAGCCCATTAGCTTCCCAGATAAGATCTAGGGAGCTAATAAGGTCAAGCCTAATTATGCTAAGAGGACTGTGCCCTCTAAGCTGAGACTTGTTTGTGACTTTGCCAACAAGTCAGTCCGAGGCTTAACCCTATAGCTGCTCCCCACATGGTAGTCCAAGTATGTTTAATTACATTTCCTTTTTTCTTTTTACTAATAAGGTTGAGTATATTTTCTATATTTATGGGGTCATTTAAGTTTGTTCTTCTAAAAACATCAGCTTTTCTCTGTCACTAAAAGTCTACCAATCAATCCAATCCCTACACTGACCAGCCTCTATGTGCCTAACTCCCTCCTGGAGATAATGAGGGAAATAGGAGTATTACTTAAAGATATTTACCATCTGGGTGAACAATTACAAAATAATCCAAGACTCACCAAGTGTTTCTTTTCTGTTTGTTTGTTGTTGGGGTTTTTTTTGGTTTGTTTGTTTTTGTTTTTTAATCTTTATTGTTGAGATTGTTACAGGTGTTCCTTCCCCTCCCCCCTTCCCATTGCCTTCCTCCATCTGATTTCCACCCCACCCCAGGCCTTTGCCACCCTATTGTCTGTGTCCATAGGTAATACATATATGCATACAAAATCTTTGTTTAATCTCTTCCCACCTCCCACCCCCCTTCCCTCTGAGAATCGTCAGTCTGTTCCATTTCCATGCCTCTGATTCTATTTTATTCACCAATTTATTCTGTTCATTAGATTTCTTATTCATTTATTTTGATTTTTAGATTCAATTGTTAATAGGTATGTATTTGTTGCCATTTTGTTGTGCATATTTTTTATCTT
Source organism: Myotis lucifugus (assembly GCF_000147115.1). NCBI lineage: Eukaryota > Metazoa > Chordata > Mammalia > Chiroptera > Vespertilionidae > Myotis > Myotis lucifugus. Next base: position 2,166,887 of record NW_005871198.1, read on the forward strand.
TTTCTTTTTCTTCTTCTTCCTCTTCTGCAACATTTCATATAATATTGGTTTGGTGGTGATGAACTCCTTTAGCTTTTTCTTGTCTGTGAAGCTCTTTATCTGACCTTCCATTCTAAATGATAGCTTTGCTGGGTAAAGTAATCTTGGTTGTAGGTCCTTGATATTTATCACTTTGAATATTTCTTGCCACTGCCTTCTGGTCTGCATAGTTTCTGATGAGAAATCAGCTGACAGTCATATGAGCATTCCCTTATAGGTAATTAACTGCTTTTCTCTTGCTGCTTTTAAGATTCTCTCTTTGTCTTTAACCCTTGGCATTTTAATTATGATGTGTCTTGGTGTGGTCCTCTTTGGCTTCTTCTTGTTTGGAACTCTCTGTGCTTCCTGGACTTGCAAGTTTATTTCTTACACCAGGTAGGGGAAGTTTTCTGTCATTATTTCTTCAAATAGATTTTCAATATCTTGCTCTCTCTCTTCTCTGGCACCTCCATAATATGAATGTTGGTACTCTTGAAGTTGTCCCAGAGGCTCCTTATACTATCTTCATATTTTTGGATTCTTATTTCTTTTTGCTCTTCTTGTTGGGTGTTTTTTTGCTTTGTCATATTTCAAATTGTTGACTTGATTCTCAGAATCATCTACTCTACTGTTGAATCCCTGTATATTATTCTTTATTTCAGTCAGTGTATGCTTAATTTCTGACTGGTCCTTTTCCATATGTTTGGCATTCTCACTAAGATCCTTGAAAGTCTCACTAAGACCCTTGGAGGTTTCTAGAAGATTCTTGAGTAATCTTATAACTATGGTTTTGAACTCTACTAGCCAGTAGTTTGCTTTCTTTCATTTCTTTCACTTGTGACATGTTTCTTTGTCTCTGCATTGTGGCTGCTTCCCTGTGTTTGTTTCTATGTATTGGGTAGAGCTGCTAAGTCTCCTTGAGTTGGTAGAGTGGCCTTGTGTAGTAGGTGTCCTATAGGGCCTAGTGGCTCAGCCTTCTCAGTCACCTCAGCTGGGAACTCTAGGCGCATCCCTTTATGGGCTGTGAGCACAGTATTGTTGTAGTTGAGAGTTGATTGCTGTTGGTGTCCCTGTGAGGAATTGACCTCCAGGCCACTTGGCTGTGGGTACCAGCTGCGACTACAGTGGGAGAGCTGCTATGCAGGTGACACTTCTATAAAGCAGGACTTGCTCCAGTGGGGCTTTGGTGCTCACTGAGTCTGCCCCTTGAGTGTGTCGCTTATGGATGTGTAGAGCTGTAATCTGGTATGGTCTCACACTGACCACTGGCTATACTGGCTCTTGGGTCTCCAGGGAGTTGCAAAGTCAGCCACTGCCTGGAGCCACCCAGCAGGAGCTACAGAGATAACTGCAGATTCCTCCTCTTTGTATTGGGTTTGGAGGTGCCCAGACTAGGCCCAGCTATGAAGCAAGGCAGGCTGGTGCTGGTGCCTGGTCTGGCCCTTTTATTGATAGGTTTGGGATTCCCTGACCCAGCTACAGCTTATTTGAGATTTTCAAGAGCAGGCCATTCATATGAAAAAGCTGCTGCAGGCAGCTTGGTGGAGTTGTAAATTAGATGAGGTGGGATCTTAGGGAATCACCAGGGTGGAGCAAACAGAAATGGCTGCCAGTTAGCCCTGAGACCGGAGAGGTCCCAGCACAGGGACAATAATTCCTGCCAGTACCTTCTCTGGGAGAAAGCCACCCCAAGTTTCTGCCCTGATGCCAGACAAATGTGTCCCCAGAGCCTCACCCTTGTGTTGAAACTCAGAGGAAGCAGGACCTTGTAAGTTCAGTTCATGATGCTGGCCTTTTAAGAGGAACAGCTGGGTCTCCAGCAGCCTCTGTGTCACTGAGATCTAATCTGCACTGGTTTTCACAGCCCATAGTTATGGGGACTTCTTTTTCCAGCTCTGGGACCCTGGGCTGGGGGTTGGGTGTGGGGCTGAGACCCTTTGCTCCTCCAGGTGGCCTCTGCAGAGACGATCTCCCTCCTGATTAAAAAATCAGCCCATGTGGGTGCCAGACCAGCCTGTTCCGCTCTTCCGCACCTCCTACCAGTCTCAATGTGCTTTCTTCTTTACTTCTCTAGTTGTAGGACTTCCATTCAGCCAGCTCTCCGGCGGTTCTAGATGATGGTTGTTCTGTATTTTAGTTGTAATTTTGATGTGGCTGTGGGAGGTGGCGATTACAGGTGTTTACCTATGCCACCATCTTGGGTCCCTCTAACCAAGTGTTTCAAGTAGTGTGGCAATACTTATTAGTTCTATAGAAATTCAGGAATGGTAGAATTTGGTGCAAGCTAATGTAATACTATTCCTAAAATATGAATCATTACAATAATAGCTAACATTTATTGACAGCTTATAATGCCAGGCACATAGTAATTATCACATTATTTGTTATGATGAGTGCATGTCTCATGCACCATAGAATTACCTTCACCATTTTATAATAATAATCACATAAATTAGGTACTATAAATAAACTGAATTCAACAATATATGTTAAACATATAAAGAAATAAATGAGTGAGACAAAAAAAAACTGTGGCTCAAAATGTTTAAAAATTTGCCTAAATTTATATGGTAGAAGGATTAGAAACTTAGGATAAGGCTTAGAGTATAAGTAGCTTTTGGACATGAAAAGAAGGGCATACCAAATTTAAAAAAAAAAACAGCAAGAGGAAAGTTCATAAGCAGAATGAGACCCACTTGCTTCTGGGGAAAGAAACAATAGGTCTAACTAGGACAGGGAGTATGTGTGGTGAAGTATTAGGGAGTACATTTTGGGGAACAGTGCAGTTTCTTGAAGTCTAGGAAGAGTTTGAAAATAATGTAGTAACTATAAGCAGAGTGACATGTATTTTTGGTTTAATAAAAGTGTAAACTGGTAACATTAGATAATGTGGATTTGTCAGGAAGAATTTATCTAATATAGAATTTACAGTAGTCTAAGAATAGAATTATGAGTGTGTAGATTTTGGTAACCATTGCACAGGAAATAGAAAAGATAAGTGTAGAAAATATTTTAAAAAGTAACTATAGAAGAGAAGGGAAAAGATTAAGGAATGGAGGAACAAATATTTAGTGGGAAGGTATATCAAATGATGATATCACTAAAAGAAAAATAGACATAGAATATATTATTTATCTTCATCAAAAGAAAAAATAGAATAGAGATTGATATCTGTTAAAGGAGAGAGAACAATTTCATATGGAGTTTGAGGTGGTAGTTTTATCTCCAAATATAGTCTATGCATAAGTAAGAAGAGCAGACTAGGATAAGATAGAATATCAGGTTTACAAATACATATTTTAAAGTCATGGCATAAAAAAGAGGCACATAGGAAGACTATAAAAAACAGATTTAATGAAAGAGAGGACCCATTTCAAATTCAGACTGTGAAATTGAACTTGAGTAAGTCATTTAACACCTCTGAAAAATAGCTAGCTACTCCATGTTTTAAGCAGAGAAGGAAGTATCTACTTCACAATATTTTCAGCATACAAAGTGGAAGGGCTTTGCAAACTGTAAAGCAATGTAGATAAAGATAGAGTGACAGCTGAACCGGTTTGGCTCAGTGAATAGAGCGTCGGCCTGCGGACTCAGGGGTCCCGGGTTCAATTCCGGTCAAGGGCATGTACCCTGGTTGCGGGCACGTCCCCAGTGGGGGGCGTGCAGGAGGCAGCTGATCGATCTCTCTCATCGATGTTTCTAACTCTCTATCCCTCTCCCTTCTTCTCTGTAAAAAATCAATAAAATATATTTTAAAAAAAGATAGAGTTACATGGTTAAAGTCATGAGAATGAAAGGTAGATTTTTAAAATTTTATCTTATTGTGGAAAGTATTACAGATGTCACCATTGTTTTTTTCCCATTGGCCCCCTCCACCCTGCATCCAACCCCCCCCCCCCACACACACACACACACACACATACCCGGCTTTCACCACACTATTGCCTATGTCCATAGGTTATGCATATAAATTCTTTGGTTAATCTCTTCCTTCTGTTCCCTCTGAGATCCATCAGTCTGTTGCATTCTTTTTTTTTTTTACTATGGCTTTGTCCGGAAGGACATCCGGAAGGACATCTGGAAGATGTCTGGTCTAATTAGCATATTACTTTTTTATTAGTATAGATGCTATTTTCTATAGTGTTCTATAATTTTAAAAGAGTGTTCACACACATTGTCTTATTTGAGACTGAACAAAACTCTGAAGTAAATAGAGTATTTCCCCATCCCAGGTGCCAATGGAAATGGCCCACATAAATCACTGAGCAAATCCTAGAGGTTGCGTACCCTTTGTGTGCACTGTGAGGCCAGCTGGTGGCCACCCTTTCTACTTAGAAGTGTATATTTCTGGACCTGAAAGAAGTGGCACACAATTTCCAAATAAAAAGTTGTGTCACTCATAGTCAGCTAGAGGACACGGTAAAAAATGGTCTATAATCATCAGAAATATACACTTCTAAGCATGGGACATAGCAGATCCTGACCATTTAGAACAGCGGTTCTCAACCTGTGGGTCGAGACCCCTTTGGGGGTCGAACGACCCTTTCACAGGGGTCCCCTAAGACCATCGGAAAACACATATATAATTACATATAGTTTTTGTGATTAATCACTATGCTTTAATTATTTCATTTTCTTTTAATAATTAAATCTTTATTGTTCAGATTATTACATTTGTTCCTCTTTTTTCCCCCCATAACTCCCCTCCTCCCAGTTCCCACCCCACCCTCCGCCCTCACTCCCCACCCACTGTCCTCATCCATAGGTGCATGGTTTTTGTCCAGTCTCTTCCCGCATTTCCCACACCCCTTCCCCCCCCAAGCATTGTCAGTCCATTCCCTTTCTATGTCCCTGATTCTATTATAATCACCAGTTCATTCTGTTCATCAGATTATTTATTCACTTGATTCTTAGATTCACTTGTTGATAGATGCGTATTTGTTGTTCATAATTTGTATCTTTACCTTTTTCTTCTTCTTCCTCTTCTTAAAGGATACCTTTCAGCATTTCATATAATACTGGTTTGGTGGTGATGAACTCCTTTAGCTTTTCCTTATCTGTGAAGCTCTTTATCTGACCTTCAATTCTGAATGATAGTTTTGCTGGATAAAGTAATCTTGGTTGTAGGTTCTTGGTATTCATCACTTTGAATATTTCTTGCCACTCCCTTCTGGCCTGCAAAGTTTCTGTTGAGAAATCAGCTGACAGTCGTATGGGTACTCCCTTGTAGGTAACTGACTGTCTTTCTCTTGCTGCTTTTAGGATTCTCTCTTTGTCTTTTGCTCTTGGCATTTTAATTATGATGTGTCTTGGTGTGGTCCTCTTTGGATTCCTTTTGTTTGGGGTTCTCTGCGCTTCTTGGACCTGTAAGTCCATTTCTTTCACCAGGTGGGGGAAGTTTTCTGCCATTATTTCTTCAAATAGGTTTTCAATATCTTGCTGTCTCTCATCTTCTGGCGCCCCTATTATTCTGATGTTGGTACGCTTGTAGCTGTCCCAGAGGCTCCTTACACTATCTTCACACTTTCGGATTCTTTTTTCATTTTGCTTTTCCGGTTGGGTGTTTTTTGCTTCCTCGCATTTCAAATCTTTGACTTGATTCTTGCGCTCCTCTGGTCTGCTGTTGGGAGTCTGTATAATATTCTTTATTTCAGTCAGTGTATGCTTACTTTCTAGTTGGTCCTTTATCACACCATCGAGGGTCTCATTAGATTTCCTGTACATCTCATCAAGTTTATCGACAGCCTCTAGAAGCCTCTTGAGAGACCTCAAAAGTGTGGTTTTGAATTCTATATCCAGTAGCCTGCTTTCCTCCGGTTCTGTCCTTTGTGGCCTGTTTTTTGTCTTGGCATTTTTTTATGCTTCGCTGTGTCGATAGAGTGGCTTTCCGTGTTAAGTGTCCCAATTATCTGAGGTAGACACTCTTGGTGCACCCCCTTGTGGTCTCTGTGAGCAGTCTTGTAGTCAAGCCTTGATTGTTGTAGGTAATTACTACTTGACCTCCAGGCCAACTGGCTGTGAGAATCAGCTGTGTTTGCAGTGGGAGAACTTCTGTCCTCTAGGGAGGTGCTAATCTAGCCTTTGCCTGAGGCTATCCAGCAAATGGCTCTGTGCAGGGCTTGGGCAGGGCGGGTCCCACAGGATCAACAGGGCGGAGGAGGGAGCAGTTATGGCTGCTCTCAGTCCGTCCCCAGGGGCTCTGCCTCTGTCCCAGCCCGCTGCAAACCTCGGAGGGACCGAAGCCAGACAGTCCCGCTTCGCCCGTTTGAGTCTGGGTGCCTAGAGACTCGCCCGGATCTGGAGCTCAGAGTCTGAGGCTCCCTCCGGACTGAAACAGTCAACCGTGCCCTCAGCCACCAGCCCGTGCCGTGCGCACTCCGCACCTTAGTATTTTACTTCAGCACTGCGCCTCCTCAGATTCTCAGTTCCTCCTAGTTGTAGAACTTCCATTCAGCCAGCCTTCCTGTGGTTCTGGATGATGTCCGTTCCGTCTTTTAGTTGTATTTTTGAAGTGGTTGTTCGAGGCAGCAAACTCCCGCGTTAACCTATGCCGCCATCTTGGTTTCTCTCTGTTGCATTCTTCTATGTCTCTAGATCAGGGGTGGGCAACCCCTGACATGTGTGCCAAACATGGCTTGCCAGTAACTTTTGCTGGCACGCGAAACCCTCTCTTATAATCTTCCATTTACAATTGTGAATCTTTGTTCTCAGTGATGAATTTTGTTAAGTCTCATAATAGGAGTAGCCTGACGGATGAAAGTAGTAGCTCGTGCATATCTCTGAAGGTCACGAAATATAAACCTGATGTAAAATCTCTGTCATCAGCGATGCAGCAGCAAAAGTCCCACTGATAATATCAAATGGAGTCATAAAGTTTTCTGTCGGACTATCAGTGTACATGTATACATTAAAAAATAAATGCATTTTTCATCATCATATACTGTGTTTTTGTCGCTCGAATGAATTTTATTATTTCTTCAAGGTTCTTCACATACATACACCTTAAGAGATATCAAGTAGGTGTAACATGTTCTCAAAAAATTAGGGTTGGCACGCAGAAGAATTTTGAATCAGAGATTTTGCTGGTTTTGGCACGCACTCACAAAAAGTTTGCCCACCCCTGCTCTAGATACTATACAGCTGTAAAAAAGAGGCTCTCTTACTCTTTGAGAGTATTATGCTAAGCAAAATAAGCCAGTTAGAGAGAGACAAGTGTCATATGATCTCACTCATCTGTGGAATCTAATGAACAACATAAACAGATGAACAAAATAAATTCAGAGACATAGAAGCATGGAATGGACTGGACTGATGAATCTCAGAGGGAAGGGGTGGGGGAAGAAAGAGATTAACCAAAGAACTTATATGCACAGTTAGAGGCCCGGTGCAAGAAATTCAAGCACGGGTAGGGTCCCTAGGCCTGGCTGGCAATCAGGGCCAATCTACGGGGCAACCGGTGGGGTGATGGGGGGGGGGTTGCTGGCACCTGTGTTGGCCGGCCTGGCGCTGCCCGCTCACCAGCCCTACCCCCTGCCATTGCTGCTGGTCGCCTCCCTCTGTGGAACAACTGGTGGGGCGATTGGGGGGCGGGGTGGGGGGCTCTGCTGGCACCAGCCTTGGCTGGCCTGGGGCCTGTGGGCAGGGGGTAGCTCCTGCATTGAGCGTCTGCCCCCTGGTGGTCATTGCGACCGGTTGTTCTGCTGTTCAGTCGATTTGCATATTAGGCTTTTATTATATAGGATATGCATAACCCAAGGACATAGACAATAGTAGATTTAACACTATGTTTTCTTAAGGGCTTTGAATTTGAGACTTTAGCCTTCTTTTCTTGATTGAAGACCCACATCTTACTGTGTTACAGAGAAGATGTTTCATTATTACAATCATTAAAAAGGTCCTTGGCCCTATCTTCTTCTAAAACATGGTAAAAATAATTCCTTTCTAAATTCAGACAAATCACTGAATAATCTTCTCTGAGGCTTGCTTAATTTGAAGATATATAACTTTAACTGGCAAATAAAGGAATAAGGAAGATAATCCCAGTTCAAAAGTTCTTGTAGCATATTTACTTTAATAAAGAAGTATCTTAAATATCACTTATACTCACTATTTTTTTTTCATTTTCAACCTTGAGATTGCACACTATATTATTAATATACACATTTAACTATATTGACTGCATGATAATAAATTCTTGATTTTATTATTTCTAAAGTTACTAATTACATTAAAATAAATGCTATCTTAGGAAAAATTTGAAACATAGATGCTTGAACAGTGTATAAGTTCTTGGAGAAGCAGGGCCAGGTATGTTTTGTGTTCTTATACTATGTTCATAATATAATTTTTAAAAATTAATGCGGAAACATATTTTTATTCATTTTTATCCATTTTGGTTGAATGATACCTATGGATCTTGGCATCTCTTTAGGAAATCACAACTCAAATTTGGATACATAATGAAAAATTGCAGGATATAAATTCTAAATAAATGATTACATTTTACTTAATTTTTATTCCTCTGTTTTCCATATGCTTGTCAAGGTCTGAGCTATTGATTATAGGTGTCACAGATATCAAATTCCACCGCCCAAAGTCTCCAAAGGATTATATGGCAATTGTTCTGATCCTTAGCCAATAGGTTTGAGCATCCTCAGAACAGGGATTATTTCTTAACTTAATCTTTGCATAACCAGCACCCTGGACAGTGCCAGACATAAAATAGGCACTTATCTATTTTGGAGCAGATGATACATGAATGATTTTGCCATGATAATATACTTATCTGATATATAGCTGGAGATTTGGTTCACCATGGCTTGAACTTCTTTTTTATTTTGCTACAATGATATTGCTTGTATGCAAACTACTACTAAATTGTTTCAACTTCATTTTAATGAGAGATGTTACACTTGGTAAATAAAATATTACACTAAAATTCATGTTATATAAAAAATTATTATTTCAAGGCATTGACCTCCTTTTAGATACAAAACCACAATATTAAATGTAAGAAATTTTAATTTTTAAAAATACCCTTTTAATTTAAAAAAAATTTAATTTTTAAAAATACTTTCTAAAGCAGTGTTTATTTTATTCTCATCTTTAAATTCACTAAGGAATTCTTAGAGGTAGGAGGAGACCTTCATGTTTTCCATCCCACTCCCCACTCCCCCCTGCAAAAAAAACAAAAAAACAAAAACAGGGTGGTAAAAGAGAATTTTCCAGTCAGATTCTTTTTAAATGTTATTGTTGTGGAACAGTATGGACCAGTGTACATCTTACAGGCATCAATTCTGAATCGCCCACCAGCCCAATTCCTTAAGCTCGTATCGTATAAACACACTCGTGATGATTCCTGTTACACACATGCACTACTATAAAGAGTACGGATCCTAGCAATTGGTGCTGAATTCACAGAGAAACGAGAGCTTGATAGAGAAGAAAATGTGCCGAGGGCAAACTCGGCTATAAACGCGCTCTGTAAACCGGTATTTGTTCTGTTTGCACTAAAGGAGTCGTGGCATCACAGGAACCCTTTGTCTGTGGGATGGTGGGTCTGGCAACCATGTCTACTCATAAAAACGACGTCTGCTGACTCCGCCCGGGCTGGGGGTGGGGACGTGCACCGCGTGGAGAGCTCGCCTGAGAATTAAAGTGAGCGAACAAAGAGAACTCCCCGCAGCCGCCCGCCAGCGCCTCGCAGCTGCATCGGGAGACAGTCACGCCCGGAAGGCTGTTCACATCCGTCTCCCGGCGAAAAGAATCCAGTGAATAATTGATGGAGATTGAGCGAGCCCAGGACAAAGCTTTGCAGAAAAACAGTGCATCGGATTTCGAGCTGTTTGGGAACCATCTGCCCAGTACGGGATACGGGAGTGCAGCAAGTACTTTGAGCCTGGCTACAGAGCTTCCATCTCGGGCGTGGCTGGGCCTTTTTGTCTTCTTGCCACCCCCACCCCTTCCCCCGTCCCCGCCTTCTTCTCCTTCCTCTGGAAAGTAGCCTCTCTTTGGTTACTTCTACTGTGTCCTCCCTTGCAATCCCGCCCCCTCCCTTGCCTAGCCGGTGAGGTCAGCTCATGAATATCATTGCGCTTCCTGGGGAGCGTCTGGCACGGCTTGGTACCTCCGCGGTCCCCTGCTCCGAGCCGCAGCTCCAGCCCGGCCGCGGACCGCCTGGAAGTAAGCCGCTCCGGGGGCCGCGGAGTCCACAGGTTAACGCCATTGTTTGGAGAAATCCAGTGGGTGTGGAACTGGGGCCGGTGGGCCCAAAGTCTTGCTTACCCAGAAAGTCGATATGATGCTACGAAGTTAAACGTTCCTGGTCTCTGGACAAAACAATAAACCCTGCGGTCGCTGGAAGATCAGAAGGAAAGCGCTGCTGATTTGCATCAACTTCCAACCATCTCCTCTGCTGAGAAGTGAGCGGTTCTCCTGGATTTCTAAATGGATGGGGATGAAAGACAGGGTAGGTTAACGGGTAGATAAAACTGCAGATTAAACGTGTTCCTTTGGGCTGTTCTGGGGTTGCTTGGTTGATCATTTCTGCGGGGAAGAGACACAGCATCTTGTCACTTGGGGCGAACCACGTGACAGCAGTCAGATACCTTTGCTTGTGGAAGCCCAGCTTTCTCCTGGGCTAGGCCTGTCTGGGGACCGAGTTTAGTGTTTCCCGGTGGCTCTCAGCTCCAGGATGATTCTGCCCAATTCAAAACAAAAATAAGTTTGCATTGGCAAAATAACTTGTTTGAGTGATCCACGTTAGTGTGACCCACACAGATGAACCAGGCCACACATTCCAGGAGTATGTGGCTCCAAGAGATCAGTAGAAAATAAGTTGGTGGACAGCTTTTACCCCCCTCCCCGAGTCTTCTTTGTTCACTTTTATTTTCCAAACTGAGTTGGAAGGAGATCCCGAGAAGAGAAAGGGAGTTGGAGAAGGCCCTCCAGTAATATTTCTTTATAACATGAGGATTTACTGCGTGTTGACTAAGTTATGCTTCTGAAAATAGACAATAATAAGAAAAATGCTAGTGAAGTAACTAGCAAGTATCTCGTCTCCTAACAGGAAGATTTTTCTAAAGCAGAACTTTCTGCCTCGTCATGCCCTTTACAGTGCTTTAGAGGAAAATTGTATTTCTAAGGAAAAGGCACCTAATTGACTAGCTGACTAGCTAGCTGGATCACTAGGGAGAACCCAGGAGGCAATGGTTTGCTATTTTCCAGATTTTAAATACCATGGACGGCTTCTTCTTTGAAAAAATACACAATAGAAATTGGTCTTATCACCATGAGTTAGGATGCAGCAGCCTTCTGGGTGCAGAGCGAGGATGCAGCAGCCTTATTGGTTGCAGGGTCATCCTGTCTCAGAATTTGGCTCCATAGGAGGGACTGGGCACTGGAAAAATATTACTCTGCCTATGATATATCATCTGAGAAGATGCTTAAGAATAAAAATATTTTCTACCTAGCAATTACACTTAAACATAAAAAAATTCACAAAACTATGAAATGTGGATAAGTGTAGAAAAAGTCATCACCTGTATTTTAAAGAAATTTTGCACATCTGTCAATAAACTTTTCTAAAAGTTTTTAAAAATTATTTCCCAACGCTTAAAAAGTAAAATCCTTTCAGAACTGCTAATGACTAAACTACATAGATGATTTCTAGTGCCATTATTTTCTTGAAAATGAAATTGATTTTTTAAATATATATATATTATAGTAAAAAGGAAGTTGGGTGCGTATTTCCAATTAAGAACATTGAGAAAAGTATCATTTATCCCTAGGAAATTTTCTTCAGGAGCCTCCTTCATAACCCTTTTCCTGCAATTGACACTGGGAATATTAATTATACAGAACCCTCTCTACTAAAGTATGCTATAAATTGCAGTTTTGAGGTGAGAAAAACCAAAGTTTAAAAATTAGGGTATTTATAACTCTAGTTGACATCTCCTTTTCCTCTGAAACTTCTTCTGGACTTTACCCTCTTTTTTAAAAAAATATCTTCCTTGCCCTCCATTCCTTTTCTGGCTCCATGTCTCACCCTTGCCAAAACATGCTACTTTGAGAATGTAAGGTTCAACTGCTTTCACATCGCCATCATTTTAATGGAATGGGTTGGAGATAGCGCCTCCCTTGGCAAAACGAGAATGGACAATTCTGCATCTTACTCCTAAAGTCAAGGCCTCTATTAAGCACCTTCCAAACCTCATTTTCAAGGACTTTTCTTGCATTGCTCTGTAACAATGCAGACAGCTTGTATGTTTCCTTCTTTTGTTTCTGTTCCAGATTAGAAAGGAAGTTTGGTGGCGGTGAGGAGGGAAGAGAGTGATCTGGCGATGGACCACTCTAAATCGCATCCAGTAGATTCTTCCTAGACAGCCATGAGTCAGCCACCGACCGAGAGCGCTGCCCCTGCCACAGCCGCAGCTTCCGCTGCCACCGCCGTCACCGAGGCTCGCCTGCACCCGGAGGGCAGCAGCAGAAAGCAGCAGCGAGCTCAATCACCCGCTAGACTGAGAGACAACACGGTCCGACAGACCACAGCAGCTACCCGGTCCCCGGTGAGAGCAGACACTAAACTCAATTCTGTTCGGCAGCAGCAATTGCAGCAGCAACAGCAGCAGCAGCAGCAGCAGCAGGGCAACAAGACCGCGGGCCGCGCGGTGCCTGGGGCCTGCAGCCGAGGAAGCGCAGGCGGAGGCGGGGCGGAGAAGGCGGCGCCCCCGGCTCCAAAGGGGCCGTGCCCGGAGCTGTCCAGCCCGCGGCTGGTGCTGAAGCGGCCACCGCGGCAACCCTGGCCTGGTGGCGGCCG